>NC_088362.1:94810899-94878399 GCF_034508935.2 Berghia stephanieae | reverse complement strand
GAGAGAGAGAGAGAGAGAGAGAGAGAGATCTTGAACAAAAAACGAATCTCTCTCTCTCTCTCTCTCCCCCCCCCCTCTCTCTCTCTCTCTCTCTCTCTCTCTCTCTCTCTCTCTCTCTCTCTCTCTCTCTCTCTCTCTCTCTCTCTCCTTCCTATTTCATCTGTCACACTGTTTGACAATCTTCATCATCTGGCTCACTTGTACTTGTAATATCGGGTGTAAGGTAAAATTTTGAACAGTTATTCATCATCATCATTGCCTTTTTCACCCTGGGTCAGGGTATAGGCCACAGACAAACAGTTTCCATCCTTCTCTATCCTGAGCCAACTTTTTTATCTCATTCCAGGTCTTACCACTTCTCTGTATATCAGCTTCTTTAATTCTTCTCCATGTTCCTCGTGGCCTTCCCCTTGATCTTCTGCCCTGAGGGTTCCAGTCCAATACTTTCTTTGTTATAGTTGAGTCATTCTTTCTAAGCGTGTGTCCAATCCACCTCCATCGTCTTCTTCCTATATCCTCTCCCACTGGTTTCTGCTGTGTTCTTTTCCATACTTCTTCATTTTTTATTCTATCCATCCATTTTATTCTGAGTAGCTTACGCATGCACCTGTTTACGAAAATCTGTACCCTCCTTATACATGCCTGTGATGCGTTCCAAGTTTCACATCCATACAGTAGGACAGACTTCACGTTTGAGTTGAAAAGTCTTAGCTTTAGTTGAAGGGAGATATCTTTAGTTCTCCAAACTCTGTTCAAAGATGTGAATGCAGCCTGTGCCTTTCCTATTCGTGCTTTCACCTCTGCTTCCGTGCCTCCATCCTTGTCAATTATACTTCCGAGATAGCAGAAAGTGTCTATATCTTCGAGTTCCTGATCTTTTACTTTGATCTGCTCCCTTTGACGCGTACCTATCCTCAAGACCTTTGACTTTGCAGGGTGAATTCTTAGACCAATTGATTCCGACAGGCTGTTTATAATTGTGGTTTTTGCTTGCATCTGGTCCTGGGTGTGGGACAAAAGAGCCAGATCATCTGCAAAATCCAGATCATCCAACTGTGTCCAGGGGGTCCACTGTATCCCATTTCTTCTCCCTTTGGAGGTTTCCTTCATTAGCCAATCAATGGCAAGGATGAACAGGAATGGAGAGAGCAAGCATCCCTGCTTGACACCAGTCTTAATTTCAAAGCTGTCAGTAAGCTGATCTTCATGTACAACCCTGCAACTTGATCCTTCATACATTTCCTTAATGAGGTTTACTATCTTTTCAGGGAGTCCATAATGTGCCAGAATTTTCCACAATGTTGCTCTGTCAATACTGTCGAAAGCCTTCTCGTAATCCAGAAAGTTGACAATAAGAGGAGAGTTCCATTCTATAGACTGTTCTACTATGACTCGCAGAGAGGCAATCTGGTCGGTGGTTGAACGGTTTTTCCGAAAACCTGCCTGTTCGTCCCGCAGTTTAGCATCTGTTGCATTCTTAATTCTCTCTAAAATAATACGGTTGAAAACCTTTCCTGGGATAGAAAGAAGAGTGATGCCTCGATAATTATTACAATTACTGAGGTCCCCTTTCTTTGGAAGCTTGATAAGATGTCCTTCCTTCCAATCCTTTGGGAATATCCCGTCATTCCAGATTCTCTCAAATAGTGGGTGCAGGGCCTCAGCATTTCTTTTCGCATCAACTTTTAGAGCCTCCGGTGGAATCTGGTCTGGTCCAGCAGCTTTCCCCCTTTTCATCTTGTTAATGGCACCCACAATCTCTGCTATCGATGGTGGATCACAGCTAATTGGTAGCTCATTCCTTGCAGGCAAAATTTCTGGCTGGTTGTCTGGTGGTGGTCTGTTCAGAAGGCAGTTGAAATGTTCCCTCCATCGTTCAGATTGAGCCTCTTTTCCAAAAATAGTTTTCCCATCTTTGTCTTTGACTGGTACCTCTGGTTTCCCATATTTTCCAGCAAGTGTCTTGGTAGTTTGATAAAGGATCCTCATGTGTCCTCCAGTCGCTGCTGCTTCTGCTTTCTCTGCAAGTCTGTTCATGAATGCTTCCTTGTCTTTCTTCACAGATCTTTTGACTTCCTTAGCTATGGCTCGATACTGCTCTTGTGCATCCAGTCTTGAAGCCCTTGTTCGGCTTGCATTCACTTGTTCCTTCCTTGTTCTCCTCTTTTCAATAAGGTCCAAGGTGGTTGGACTTATCCATTCTTTATGTTCCGATTTCTTTACCCCCAATACCTCGTGGCAAGTTGTTATGTAGACTTCCTTGATCTTTGCCCAATGTGACTCTACATCTATGTCCTCCTCGAGCTCAGTAAGAGGTTGGAATCTATTACTCAATTGTAGTTTGAATTCCTCATTCTTTTCCCCATCAAGTGCATTCACCTCGAATTTTCTTCTTGTATGTGATCTGGCCCCGTGTTTTCTGAGTCGGAGCTTAAGCTTTGCCAATAGCAGGTGGTGGTCTGATCCAACATCTGCCCCTCTCCGTACTGTCACATCTTCCAATGAACGTCTGAATCTACGAGAGATACAAAAATGATCAATCTGATTCTCTGTCACACCATCTGGTGAGACCCAAGTTGCTTTGTGGATCCTCTTATGGGGGAACACTGATCCTCCAATCACCAAGCTGTTGAATGCACAGAAATTTGCAAATCTCTCTCCATTATCATTCATTTTTCCCATGCCATGACGTCCCATGATACCTTCATAGCCTACGTTATCCTGTCCCACTTTTGCATTAGCATCTCCCATCAATATGTTGATGTCTTTCCTTGGCAACTTGTCAATGACTTGTTGTAGCAGACCATAAATGTATCTTTGTCCTCATCTGTTGCATCATTTGTTGGGGCATAGATCTGTACAATGTTCATGCTGATCTTCTTACTCCGTGTTGTAAAAGACGCCATGATGATCCTTTCTCCGCATTGTTCCCATCCTCTCAGTGACTTCTGGGCAAACTTGCTTAGAATTATTCCTACTCCCTGTGTATGAATCCCGTCCCCTCTCCCTGAATATAAAATCTTCTCCCCAGACTTGAGGTGTTTCTGTCCGGATTGTATCCAGTGGGTTTCGCTTACTCCAAGTATATGCAGCCTGTATCTTCTCATCTCAGTCACAACTTGAGAGCTTTTTCCTGCTTCATACATGGTGCGAACGTTCCACGACGCAATTCGAAGCTGCTTGTTTGGCGAAGACGTCATCGGGTCAGCAGAGTCCTTTCGGCTTTGTCTGTTGTCCTTCATAAATTCTGTAATTCCAGAAACTCTTCGGTCGCCCAAGCTAAAAAAAGGATTTAGTTTGTCTGTCTGTGTTTCTGTAACGGTTTGAGTTTAACGGAAAGGGTGTTAACCCTTTGCCAACCCCCAACCTGGAGGACCAGGTGACTCAAAGATGGGGGAATCACACACCATTAGTCGCCTTTTACGACACGCTGGCTTGGCGTTGGGCTATTCTTGACCCTCTCAGTTGAGGGACCCCGGACACCACACGGGGATGAACAGTTATTATTATTTATAAAATGCAAAAACTTTGCAAATAAACGGATAGACTAGATATTAATTCGATTCGACAAGTGGAACACAATAGCGGAATTTGCGAATGCCCGGACCAGACAAAAGTGTCATGGTCTTATTTATAAAGTGCAGAATCTTTGCAAATAAACGGATAAAATAGAGATTAATTCGATTCGAAAAGTGGAACAAAAAAGCAGAATTTGCGAATGCCCGGACCAGACATAAGCGTTATGGTCTTATTTATAAAGTGCAGAATCTTTGCAAATAAACGGATAAAATAGAGATTAATTCGATTCGAAAAGTGGAACACAATAGGAAAATTTGCGAATACCCAGTCCAGACATAAGCGTCATGGTCTTATTTATAAAGTGCAGAAACTTTGCAAATAAATGGAAAAAATAGAGATTAATTCGATTCGAAAAGTGGAACACAAAGGCAGAATTTGCGAACAACCTAACACATAAGTGTCGTGGTCTTATTTATAAAATGCAGAAGCTTTGCAAATAAACGGATAGACTAGATATTAATTCGATCCGAAAAGTGGAACACAAAAGCAGAATTTGCGAATACCCGGTCCAGACATAAGCGTTATGGTCTTATTTATAAAGTGCAGAAACTTTGCAAATAAACGGATAGACTAGATGTTATTTCGATTCGAAAAGTGGAACACAATAGGAAAATTTGCGAATAACCAGTCCAGACATAAGCGTTATGGTCTTATTTATAAAGTGCAGAAACTTTGCAAATAAACGGATAAAATAGAGATTAATTCGATTCGAAAAGTGGAACGCAAAAGCAGAATTTGCGAATACCCGGTCCAGACATAAGCGTTATGGTCTTATTTATAAAGTGCAGAAACTTTGCAAATAAATGGAAAAAATAGAGATTAATTCTAATCGAACAGTGGAACACAAAGGCAGAATTTGCGAACAACCTAACACATAAGTGTCGTGGTCTTATTTATAAAATGCAGAAACTTTGCAAATAAACGGATAGACTAGAGATTAATTCGATTCGAAAAGTGGAACACAAAAGCAGAATTTGCGAATATCCTGTCCAGACATAAGCGTTATGGTCTTATTTATAAAGTGCAGAAACTTTGCAAATAAACGGATAAAATAGAGATTAATTCTAATCGAACAGTGGAACACAAAGGCAGAATTTGCGAACAACCTAACACATAAGTGTCGTGGTCTTATTTATAAAATGCAGAAACTTTGCAAATAAACGGATAGACTAGAGATTAATTCGATTCGAAAAGTGGAACACAGAAGCAGAATTTGCGAATACCCGGTCCAGACATAAGCGTTATGGTCTTATTTATAAAGTGCAGAAACTTTGCAAATAAACGGAAAAAATAGAGATTAATTCTAATCGAACAGTGGGACACAAAAGCTGAATTTGCGAATACCCGGTCCAGACATAAGCGTCATGGTGTTATTTATAAAGTGCAGAAACTTTGCAAATAAACGGATAAAATAGAGATTAATTCGATTCGAAAGTGGAACACAAAAGCAGAAGTTGTGAATACCTGGTCCAGACATAAGCGTCATGGTCTTGTTTAAATGAAACAATGTAATTTTTAAAAATATATTGTCATTGAGTAATTAAGCTAAATATGCGGAGTTCAAATAGATAACTTGATCTGTGAAATATTTCATAATTAGCTGTTTTTATTCTCCATCATTTAGATTATGTGATTAAGTTTATAATTGAAATACAAACTTTATCTCACTTATCAATGTTTTGCAATAAAGGAGAGTGTGAGTGAACCTGTGCAAAGAAAATTATTTGATAGAGTGATATTTATCATGCTTTTCAGTTTGTAGTTGAATTCTAGAATGGAATCCTTATAGTTCTCATTGATTGTATGTCAGTCTTTAGGACACCGATTACCCTAATGCGGCCACAATTTACAATGTGACGGCCACAAAGCCCGTTAAACGCAAAGTGGGGTATTGTTGTTTGCAAGTAATGCTATGGTTTTAATAGGATATCTGTCTCCTATTAAAATACATTCCTGTGTTGGATTTTGGATTAAATTCATGTCTTCTTCGGATTTTGGGATATTTAATTTTCATGAATTGTGATTGTGATTTTCAAGACTATTAATGTAAGTAAATGCCCAAATAGATATTTTTATTCATTTATTCTTTATTTTTTTTTTTTTAGTTTTGTTTTGTTTTGAAGCATTTATTATAAGAAATAATGTACATATGCACTTATACACCAAAGACTGCTTTCAACTACTTATTATTATTATTATTAATATTATATAATAATAATAATAATAATAATAATAATAATAATAATAATAATAATAATAATAATAATAATAATAATAATAATAATAATAATAATAATAATAATAATAATAAGTGCATTGAGTGAAATCCCAATCATGGTTGCCCAAATAAAACTGGCGCTAGAATCCCGACTACCTGTCTAAACGAATGTTGTTTGTACGATACATACTAACTACACGTTCAAAATCGGGGGCAGAAAATATACGTTTGGTTTTATGAAATTAAAACAGTAGTCCCACATTGTTCTTTAATTCGGACACCCGCTTATTCCAATTTAGACACAAGGTTGTTGGAATTCAAAAATGACTTTGTCGATTTGTTCTTTTTTTGTCGTCGTTGTTGTATTGCGCTATATAAAAGCTCAATTGTTTTTATTGCGTATATTCTTCACAACAGTTGGTGTTTCCGTTGTGAACCCTCGCAGGCATCAACCAAAACACAATCGTTGAGTAGATCTATGACTACAATATACAGTATACAATACTATATAATACCTAATAAGAGCTAAATTAGGCCTACATTGCGGCCTTTTGGGTCCTATCACAGTGATAAAAATCGAATTACAGTTGTAAGGCATAAAGCACATGATATGAATTATAAAACAAACATAAATTACTCATCGAATTTAAACTTAAGGTGAACTAATTCCTAAATCAATACAGTTCTTAAAAACGTTGACATTTCTCGTAGGTCTTGAACAGACGTAGAGAGAGTTCCAATTATCTACGGTCCTGAAAACTAACGAGAGGGCACGTATTGAGGTCGAACACCGGTCTTTGGAGATTTTGAAGACCCCACCTCTTGTTGACATCAAAACCGCATATTCGAAATCCAAGTTGTCAATCTTGTGTATGATCTTGTAACTTTGAATTAGATCACCTCTAAGTCTTCTGTTCTTTAAAGAAGGAAGTGAAAGGCGTTCTGATCTTTCCTTATAAGGCAAATAATACAACTCAGTGACAGACTTAGTGGCCCTCTATGGACGTTCTCCGCGGCTATGGTTTTTAGAGAAGGAAGTGAAAGGCGTTTCAATCATTTTCTTTTTATAAGACAATTAATACAACTTAGCAACAGACTTAGTAGCCCTCAATGGACGTTCTCTACAGCTATGGACTGTCCTTTATACATCGGGCTTTATAATATGCAAATGGTTTACTCCAAATTTTTAAAATATCAAAATGTCAAGGGAGCAGGCATTTGTGTAAGAAAAAGATCGAAAAAATTGTGTATGAAAGTGTCGGGCAAAACAGAAAAAATATAAGAATAATAAACATCCCAAAGATCAGCCTGCATCTACATTGTATCGAACCTGAGACTTCCTGTACAACGACTACCACAGTTACAACGTGCTTTGAAACAAAGATTAGAGGAACCAGGAATTTGAATTTTAAAGCGCATAAATTGTAAATCAAGGGATACTACTCATACAAAACTAAAACAATTACGTATTATGTCGGTTATTCCCCTGACACCATAAAGTGCAATAATTATTACAAGACTTCACTTGGTGTTACGATATCTGTTCAACTCAGTGAGAAACGTCAGAAACAATAAGTATCACATGGTTTTGTTACTATATTAAGCTGCAGAGAAGAAGTTGGGGGTATGAAGGGGGGAATGGCCGAATGGTTTGGCATAGCACTGTTACCCATGAGGTACAAGATTCGAGGATTATAGGAAAAAATGTTATTCTATCTTTATTTATTTTATCAATATCCAAAGAGGTTTAACCGCAGATCTTTAAGAGTGCTCGACTTGTTAAAAGTTCCGGCATGTTGCTTCATACGGACTACAACTGTTAGATTGTTGCTTGATGTCTTTTCGAGTGTTGCTACTTCGGCTCGTTCCATTGGAAAAATGTTTTTAAAATTTTGCCTTCTGCCATGACATCATGCGATATCGTCGCCATTGCATTGAATATAGATAATTGATCAATCAAAATGTCTGATGTCAACATGAATCACCCATGTTTTCCAAGTGAGTGGGTTAATAAGGAAAACACGAAAGTGCCTGAAGCGGGGTTCAAACCTGGGATCTTTTGGGTCATAGTGCAATGCCTTAACTTCGGCCCACTGGAAAAAGCCGGAAATAAACACAAATACAGACACGAGCCATACACATACACAAACACACTTTGTTATTGTTTTTATACTGTCAAATGGGTGATTAGTTCTCATTTAATTCTCTTTATGAGACTATAAACGATTAAGGTTACACAAGGTTTTTTTAACTCGTTAACTGTCGCACTCTAGGAAAACTCGTATTTAAAAATTTGGCCAGAAAACTCGTCCTCTAAGAGTCGATCGATTTAAATGTCCCTCGTCTTGGCAACAACTCTCAAACCTGGGACTAAGGAAGACTTCACGAAGTCCCAGGTTTGATAATTTTACCAAGATGAGGGTAATGTAAATTTATCAATATTTGAAGAACGAGTTTTCTGGCCAAATTTTAAAATACATATAAGCTTTTCCAGAGTACGGGGAATAATAGACGCCTAGATAACCACGCCTCTCGGACAGTCGTCATAATGTAATATATGGCAGTGATTGGTAAACATAGCGAATTACACAGGTTTTACCTTCGATGGTATGTGTATGAGAAACATAACCACTGTTCTACCGCTTGATCAATAGAACTGACACAGAAAACTATGTGTAAACTTAAACGTTTATAATCTGATAAAAATAATTCCTTTGATAACTAGTCCCCCAAATGAGTGGTGTAAAAACAATAACAATGATCAGAGAGAAGTCGATTTTATTCACGCTAGCGTTTACAAACAACCAACCAAGTTTTCCGAGCACGTGTGAAGGTGTATCACAAATCCCATGTTTTGATTAGTCAAAAATCAACTGGTTAATTGGACCGATCACATTATGTGTTGCTGTCCAACCACTAGATATTCATGTCTGGATGAGACTTTCAGGTGATTTCAAACTAATCACACTGATAGTGTACTCTTGGAAGCTGTTCATATTTGAGCCAATTGATGGTATGCCTGTTACAAAGCATTAACCAATCAGAATACTTCCTTCCATTTATCCCGTTTCGTCCCCTTGACTTTTTATTTCCTGTATGAAAAGGCATCAGAGACCCTCACTACGTGTCAAACACACAGATAGGTCAGGCCTAGTTAGTGGGTATTTCTCACAATATTTTGACACACTGAATTGCATCGCAAAACCTGACGACACGATGCATTATTTTTCAATCATCTGTGTTAAAATTGTGAGTGATGCTCAGTTTGTTTACTCCGGGTGATAGGCAAGCACTTAAGATGGCTGTTGATTTCAGGGCCAACATGTACTTTATTTTAAATTTTCGAATCAAAAATACAACAACTTTAATATATTATCGACTAGTTTTAATTAAATATACGATTACTGACGTAATTTTCAAAAATGTATGCACTGTATGTTGATTGAAGAACTGAAGGCTCATACTATAAAATAATAGTTTAAAAAGCATCCATGTCAATTGCTTGACAAGAATAGCAACAAGAGGTTACAGAGGAACCATCAATCCCCCTTTGTCTTCCTTTTTCTCGTACGATTTTATTAGTATATTTAAAAATCTCTGACTATCCTATTTTCTTCCCTTTTATCGGCGCTGACATTACCTAAATGTGTCGCAAGTGTCATACAAACAATCCGAGACTATGCTAGTTTGAGAAGGTCGAGTTACAATTTATGTCAAGTATTAACCAAGCCTCTGGAACTCAGCCGACGTGTTCTTATTGCAGGTCTGATAACCTAACCTTATGGGCTCATATTTGTAATGGAAAATTCTTAAAATGACGCAAAATATTGTCCATTACAACAATGTTAAACTAGGCCCCATAAGTGGGTTCGGATGCCAACCCTGAAAATATGTACACATCGAATTCAGCTCATTGGGCACGTGCATTCCTTCGAGTTGGAAGAGATGAATTAAAGGAATTAGTATCTCACAGTCATCTCCCCTCGGTGGACGGGGTGTTGCGTTACTAAGCAACGTGACGTGATGAATGACGTGTGCGGGGTTAGCGAGGGGAACTCAGCGACCTGCATTATGGGTAATGAAATAAATTCAATGAGTTATCGAATCGGATACACGCCTTTTAGGGGATTAATTACCATTATTATTATTATTATCCACGAGAACAGTTCACAGTTCACTAGTTAGATAGAAATAGGAACTGGAAAATTAATACTTATCAATAAACCAAACAAGAAAAAGGGACCTGTAGAAAATCTGAGACCAATAGTGCTATTATCAACATTTAGGAAACTAATTAGCATCATAACTCTAAATAGAATCAGACCAAAAGTAGAGACATACCTTTCACCATCGCAGAGCGGATTCAGAAAAGATCGCAGCACCAGTGACATTGTTTGGGCCCATCGATGGCTAAAAGCAAAAACCCCAAAATACAAAGAAGAACTAACAATACTAGGAATAGACATGAGTTCAGCCTTTGACACAATCGACAGACACAAACTGTTAACAGTCAAAGAGACATTTCTGGAACAAGACGACATTAAACTCATCAAAATACTATTAGCTAACACTTCTCTTGTCTTCACCTCAGGAAAAGAATCGACCACAATTAACACAACATTAGGAACCCCACAAGGCGATAGCTTAAGTCCAATATTATTCATAGTATACTTAGAAGCAGCGTTAAAAGAATTAAGAACACATATACCCATAAGCAACAGACTAACAACAGAACTCATTTATGCAGACGACGTAGACTTAATATTCGACACAAAACATGAAGCAGAAAGATTCATCCCCATTATTTCAAATGTGCTCAAAGAATTGAACTTAAAAGTAAACGAGTCAAAAACAGAACTCACAACCATCCATAGGAATCAAGATAACTGGAAAAGTGTAAGAAAATTAGGAAACCTCATCAACGAAAACGAAGATATCCATCAAAGAAAACTTTTGGCTCAATGGGCATTCCAGTCCTTCAGAAACATTTGGAACCGTGATTTCATCAGTCATCAAAGAAAAATCCAACTTTACGAAGCACTCGTCCTGCCCATACTCCTCTACAACTGCGGCACATGGGGACTAACAAAATCAAACTTAGAAAGATTAAACGCACTACACAGAAAACATCTAAGAACAATGTTAGGAATATATTGGCCAGATAAAATATCAAATGACGACCTATACGAACGCTGCCAAAAAAGACCAATCAATTATTATTACTATTATTATTATTAATACTATTATTATTATTATTATTATTATTATTATTATTATTATTATTATTATTATTATTATTATTATTATTATTATTATTATTATTATTATTATTATTATTTATATTATTATTATTATTATTATTATTATTATTACTACTACTACTACTACTACTACTACTACTACTACTACTACTACTACTACTACTACTACTACTACTACTACTACTATTATTATTATTATTATTATTATTATTATTATTATTATTGTTATTATTATTATTATATCCTTGGTTGTATCTTTGTGTTGCTGAGGAGAAATCGGATTATTCGGAGCTCGTCTTCGTCTACTATTTCTGTTAATATATCCAAAAGTTTTCCTCTGTCGATCGTATCAAAGGCTGCGGACATATCGATTCCGGTTATTGTTATGGATATGTTTTCTTTGAGTGCCTTTGCTGCTAACCATTTATGTGTCCATACAACGTCCGATGTGCTTCGGTCTTGGCGAAACCCGCTTTGGCTATGTGATAGATATTTTTCTATTTTTGGTCTAATTCTGTTGAGGACAATAGTTGACAGTGTTTTTCTTATGGTATTCAGTAATGTTATTGGGCGTAGGTTGTTTACGGGTCCTTTCGTTTTTCCTGGTTTTTGTATTGTAATTAGGACACCGCTGTTTATGTCCCAGTCTTTGTGTGTTGAGAATGTTTTGTTCATTATGTTTGCAATGCTCAGATCCAGGGAGAGGGTACTGCATTTTAGCAATTCAGCGGGAATTTCATCTTCGCCTGGGGATCTGTTATTGTTTAGGCACTTTATGCTATTTCTAACTTCAGTTGTTGTGATGCGGTTGTTTAGGTCTCTAGGGTTTCCTGAGAAGGGCGATATTTGTGAGACTTGTTTGTGAAATTTCTGCTGGAAGTGGTCAGTTACAATGTCAAGGATA
This sequence comes from Berghia stephanieae, assembly GCF_034508935.2. Lineage (NCBI taxonomy): Eukaryota > Metazoa > Mollusca > Gastropoda > Nudibranchia > Aeolidiidae > Berghia > Berghia stephanieae. Next base: position 94,866,437 of record NC_088362.1, on the reverse strand, counting down.
TCGTTGGGATTTGTTGTCTGTTTGTCAAATTTATCCTGTAGTTTTGGGTTCTCGAATGGTTTTCGGTTCAGAGATTTCGTCGCTTTGAACATATTCGATGCGTTATTTTTGGACTTTTCTATGTCTTCCACTTTTTTGTCTAATTCCTCGTTTCTGTGTTTTATTGTAAGTGATCGAATTGAATGCAGTATTTTGTTTCGTTCCGTTTTCAGGTTTATTATTTCTTCCGAGTCTTTCGTGTTTTGTATCCTGATCCTAAGTTCTTTTTGTTGCCGCGATAGATCGTTAATAGCGATGTTAGGCGTTCGATTTGGTTTGTTCTTAGTTGTATTAATAGAGCCTGCACTTTCTTCCCCCGCATATTTCATTGCCGCTTGCGTCTCTTTCCATTCATTGTTTGGATTGCTGTTTTGCTTTATTTTCCATAGACTTGAGTTAAGTTCATATTGGTAATGAATGCGACATTCTCGCTCATTTACTATTTTTGCCGTATTTATTTTGACTGCCGTTCGAAAGTAACATCGGGACCCCCCAAGGAGATAGTCTGAGCCCGATTCTGTTCACAATATACTTAGAACACGCTCTGAAAGAAGTTCGAAAAGTCATTCCAAAACCAACGACTCATATTGAGAATGCAATCCCAAGAGAAATCGCCTATGCAGATGATGTAGATTTTATTGGATCAACACCAGCAAATATAGACATCATACAAAATACCCTCATGAAATATAACCTCCAAGTCAATGCCAATAATATATATATATATATATATATATATATTATATATATATATATATATATATATATGTGTGTGTGTGTGTATATGTATATCTTCTCCCTTTCTTTTTTCTCTTCTCTTGTTCTCTATTTTGGGGTTCCTGACCTCCCATAGTGGGCAGGGAGGTACATACTGTGTCTTCTATCCCCTCCCCTTATATCTGTTTTCCAACATACTTTCCGTCTTTGTCTTGTGGAATGAGATTACTGGGTTTTGTCCGAGGAAAACAGTCAAATGCATAGTTATTGTTTTGGGAGATGATAATTTTTTCCTTGTATATCATCTATCAATATATGTATTGTTATGTTATTTTGAATGAATAATGTAAGCATTTGAGTGTGTTCCTCTTTGCTGGATTCTGTGCTCGTATCCTGATGAGACTTATAGGTGATCTCAAACTAAATACATTGGTGGTATGCTCTTGGAATCTACATCTGATCCCTATTTGTTCCCAGTTCCCCTTGTCTTACTTTCTCTTGGGTGCTTTAATTGTAATTCTAGAACTTTTTCCTACCCAATTTTTTCCCTTTTTAATGGTGCTGATATAACCTAAATGTGTTGCAAGTGCAGCAAATCCCTTAAAAAAAAAAAAACAAAAAAACAAACAAAAAAAGACCCCAGTGTTCTCTATTTATCTATTTCCCTCTTTCTTTCTTTCTTTCTTTGTTTCTTTTTCTGTCTCTGTCTCTGTCTCTCTCTCTCTCTCCCCCCTCTCTCTCTTTCTTTCTTACCCCTCTTTCTTTCTTTCTCTCTCTCTCTCTCTCTCTCTCTCTCTCTCTCTCTCTCCCCTCTCTCTTTCTTTCTTACCCCTCTTTCTTCCTCTCTCTCTCTCTCTCTCTCTCTCTCTCTCTCTCTCTTTTTTTTTTTTTTTAAACTTTCTTTCTTTGTTTCTCTCACTCTTTCTTTCATTCTTTCTCTATCCCTTTCTTTCTTCCTTTCTCTCTCTCTCTCTCTCTCTCTTTCTTTCATTCTTTCCCAATCTCTCTCTCTCTCTCTCTCTCTCTCTCTCTCTCTCTCTCTCTCTCTCTCTCTCTCTCTCTCTCTTTCTTTTTCCTTTCTCTTTTTCTCTATCTCTTTCCCTACTTCTTTATTTCTCTATATCTCTCATTATTTCTTTCTGTCCCCCTCTCTCTTTCTTTCTTTCACCTCTCTCTCTCTCTCTCTCTCTCTCTCTCTCTCTCTCTCTCTCCTCTCTTTCTTTCTCCCGTTCTTTCTTTTTTTTCCTCCCTCTTTCTTTGTACATTCTTTCTTTCTCTACCCCCCTCTCCTCCCTCTCTTTCTTTCTTTCTTTTCTAACCCCCACCCCCCTCTTCTCTCTTTTTTTATTCCTTTCTTTCTCTCCCCCTCTCTCTCCTCCTCTCCCCTTCTATATCTCCCTCCCTCCACTTTATTTTTTTTTAAATCTTAAAATTAATTTTAACTGAAGGAACGCAAAAAACAAAAGGTTTGATCGTCGATGGCGGACACGCGCAGTACAGTGAAGTGACGGGATTTGGAAAGCGGTAGAATGGGATGGGCCTATCTTCTATTTATACACTTATGATTATGTGTTTTACTGTGAGGTAAGATCAAGGAATTTACCCAATGGAAACCGTACGGTGCTCTAATTGGCTAACCAACCAGCGGCTTCGATGAGAAAAATATCCGCCATTGAGACATGGGCTGGGAATCACGTTACTATAGTAAACAAGCGCTGATCGGCCGTTCATGAAATCTAAGAAAATAACTTCCTGCTCGTTCGTTTAACTCAGAATTATTCAAAACGATGTCTCTAAAATGATATAAACGTGACTTCTTAAGGTTTTCTTCACGGTCAAAACCACACAACGTTCTATTAATGATTACGTCCTAGGCAAAAAGGAATATTGACAAGTCGACCGAGAGTTGAACTCGTCAAACGACAAACACCAATGCGAAGTGTAGAGAGAGTCAAGCTCTTGTTTGTCTTGTCCTGTTCTATATAGAAAAAAGGATAAATAGTATAGCCCCGTGTGTGAGTGGTTTCGTGTCATAGTTATGTTTTTACTGGTGGTAGTGAGGATGATGTGGTGTTGGTGATTGTAGTAGTAGTGTGTTTGATGATGATGTGGTGGTTGTAGTTGTAGTAGTAGTGATAGTGATGATGATGTGGTGGTGGTTGTAGTAGTAGTGGTAGTGATGATGATGTGGTGGTGGTGGTTGTAGTAGTTGTAATGGTGATGATATGGTGGTGGTTGCAGTAGTAGTGGTCGTGATGACGATGTGGTTGTGGTGGTTGTAGTAGTAGTGGTAATGGTAATGATATGGTGGTGGTGGTGGTGGTGGTTGTAGTAGTAGTAGTAGTAGTAATGATGGTGATATGGTGGTGGTTGCAGTAGTAGTGGTAGTGATGATGATGTGCTGGTTGTTGTAGTAGTAGTGGTAGTGATGATATTGTGGTGGTGGTTGTAGTAGTAGAGGTAGTGATGATGATGGGTGGTGGTTGTTGTAATAGTGGTGGTAGTGATGATGTAGTAGTAGTGGTAGTGATGATGATGGAGTGGTGGTGGTTGTAGTAGTGATGATGATGTAGTGGTGGAGCAGTGGTAGTGATAATGATATAGTGGTGGTGGTTGTAGTAGTTGTGGTAGTGATGACGATGTGGTTGTGGTGGTTGTAGTAGTAGTGGTAATGATAATGATATGGTGGTGGTGGTGGTTGCAATAGTAGTGGTAGTGATGACGATGTGGTGCTGGTGGTTGTAGTAGTAGTGGTAGTGATGATATTGTGGTGGTGGTTGTAGCAGTAGAGGTAGTGATGATGATGTGGTGGTGGTTGTTGTAATAGTGGTGGTAGTGATGGTGTAGTAGCAGTGGTGGTGATGATGATGGAGTGGTGGTGGTTGTAGTCGTGATGATGATTTAGTGGTGGTGTACCCTAGTGGTTGTGATAATGATATAGTGTTGGTGGTTGTAGTAGTTGTGGTAGTGATGAAGTGGTAATGGTGGTTGTAGTAGTTGTGACAGTGATGACGTGGTCGTTGGAAAACACATTATAGGTTATTATAATACACGATTACACACATTCTCTAACTTCATTTTTGACAGCTTTATTGAAGCATAAATATACGCAACAGTTCTGAACCATTTTATTGTGGATTTTGATATTGTTTGTTGTTTTTCTTGTGTCGTTATGTTGACATAGAGACCGAATGAATGGAAATGCTTACATTCCCAGCCCATGATATAATGGCGCTGAACGCTTTCATTGGTGGACACTTTTTAGGCTCCGTACGTATTCTCATTCGTTTAATTCTATGGTAGGATAAAGTTGGCCAATTTTAGCGGATTTCTGGCATAAAGTTGGCGGGATTTTTGCAAAGGTACCTGGCGACACTGGACACAGTTCCCTCCCTAACCATAGATAATACACCGCTACCAGGAACTGGAAACGGAAGGCGGAGGAAACCACGGAAAACAATCGACGATCATTGATCAAGTCAGGCATTGAGACTAATAAAAGACTGAAGACTCGCCGAAGGAGCGCCAATTACAGTCACAGGTGTAGTAGATAGAAATGGTATTATGATATTGTATGATGATGAAGCGCCGGGGAACTTTTCCGATCATCATCTCTCTCTCGTGACTGTGTTTACTTTTAGCTTTAGTGGTACTGGTCGTAAGGAGGGTGAACATAATATTTAGAGTGGATTCGCTTGCGGATAGGGGAATCATTATTGGAAATCTGTATACTGTATACAGGACAGGAGCTGATATCATCTCTCTCTCTCTCTCTCTCTCTCTCTCTCTCTCTCTCTCTCTCTCTCTCTCTCTCTCTCTCTCTCTCTCTCTCTCTCTCTCTCTCTCTCTCTAGTTGTGACTTTTTTAGTTTTGACTGCCTCTCCACTCATCCTGGGTGAGAATAGAAAAACAGTCGAGCTTTCATCCTGGGTGAGAATAGAGAAACATTCGACCTCTCATCCTGAGTGAGAATAGAGATAGTGGCACCTTCTCGCTATTCTCACCCCTGTATCCCCCCCCCCCCCCCTCTTCTCAATATTCTCAAATGGTCATCATCATTCCGGTTCACTCACCACTGGTGCTGGCCTCCCATAGTCTCTGGTTCAATAATAATAATCTTTATTGTCCAGAAGAAAGGCAATTCGTGTTGTGTTTACAAAATTACAATGCTCTACAAACAGCACAAATACATGTCATACACATAACAACAGTCAAGCGGCGCATTAAAAAATATAGTGTACGGTAATGATAATAAGGGGGGGGGGGGGGGGGGGGGGGGGAATACACGCATGTATACGTGTGCATGCACACACATACACACACTTAACTCACTGCGATTTAAAATCAGTATTTTACACACAATTTTAGTTTTAGACACAGATGGTGATATTGAATGGGATTAAGCCATAAAAAGTCAGTCAGTATTTAAAAATAATTTCTGATACAAATGTTGACAGTAATAAGGATAATAATATTAAGGCATCAAAAGTCAGTCAGTATTTACATACAGTTTCTGATTCAAATGTTGATAGTAATAAGGATAATAATATTAAGGCATCAAAAGTCAGTCAGTATTTACATACAGTTTCTGATTCAAATGTTGATAGTACTAAGGATAATAATATGAATGCTTCATATGATGTCAGTCATTATAATTTATACACAATTTCTAATACCAAAGCTACTTCTGATATATTAATTAGGGTGCCTTTTTATAGGAGTTCAGGTTACTGATGGCTGATGGTATAAAAGTACACTTGTATCTCTGTGTTACTGATGGCTGATGGTATAAAAGTACACTTGTATCTCTGTGTTACTGATGGCTGATGGTATAAAAGTACACTTGTATCTCTGTGTTACAGATGGCTGATGGTATAAATGTACACTTGTATCTCTTGTGTTCTACATTTTGGCTGAACAAAACATCTCCCTGACGGAAGAATTTTGAACTCACAATTCAAGGGGTGTTTGCGTGAATTAACAATACAATTTGCTTTCCTTTCTACAGCTTTCGAGTATTCTTTCGCAATAGTTTCAATTTTGCTATTTACTATTTTACTACATTCGTTCGAAATTTTCTGAATTTTTTTTTTTTTCCTTCACTCCACATGAGCCAAACCACATTGAAATGCTGACAGTGAATATGCTGAGAACTGGAGACTTATAGATCTGAACCATTGTTTTATTACTTACTTGAAATGATCTGAGTTTTCTTAAAATATACATCCTTTGACAAGCTTGTGTGACAATATTATTTACATGAGCTTTAAATTTTAGGGAAGAATCAAATGTGATACCAAGATATTTAAATTCGTCAACAATTTCGACTGTCTGATCTTGTATGTTTAGATTGTCGAATAGGCAATTTTTTCACTTCCCACTGGTGCCCACCTCTCCTTGTCCTGGGTTCATTCCCACTTGTGTCCACCTCCCACAGTCTCAAGTTCACGTCCCAATGGTGTCTGCCTCGGGTAGTCTTGGGATCACTCTCCACTTGCTGGGTGGGGTTCCTGACCTCCCATAGTGGGCAGGGAGGTACATACTGTGTCTTCTATCCCCCTATGTCTGTTTTCCAACATGCTTTCTGTCTTTGTCTTGGAATGAGATTACTTGGTTTTGTCCTGGCCCTGGCCGGAGTCCTAGCTGGGAGGGAAACAGTCAAATGCATAGTTATTGTTTTGGAAGATGATATATGTTTCCTTGTAAATCACCTCTCTGATATGTATTATTATATTTATTTTGAATTTATAATGTAAGCATTTGAGTGTATTTCTCTTTGTTGGATTTTGTGCTTGTGTCCGGATGAGACTTATAAGTGGTCTCAAACTAAGTACTTTGATAGTGTACTCTTGGAATCTACATCTGATCCCTATTTGTTCCCAGTTCCCCTATGTCTTACTCTTTCTTGTGTGCTTTATTTGTAATTCTAGAACTTTTTACTATCCCATTTCTTCCTTTTTACTGGCGCTGATATAACCTGAATGTTTTGCAAGCGCCGTAAAACCCTTAAAACATAAAACATAACAACTCTCCACTTGTGTCAATCTCCCCTAGTACCAGGTTTAATCCCCACTGGTGTCCACCTCCCACAGTCCCAGGATCTCTCCCCAATTGTGAAATATATATATATATATATATATATATATATATATATATATATATATATAATCAGTGATGATGATCTTCATCGGGATTTTAGGATTTTTTCATAAATTTTCTGCTGTTTTGCCAAGTCAAACATTTTCTGCTAAGTTATGTCACTGTTATGTCTTGTGTCATTTTTTGACACTTCTGCTCAGCTGCATGATTTTTTTGTGACATTCCCATGTCCATGACGTAAGTCTAAGACCCACTGGCGCCAAATGTGAAAAGTGACACAATACCCATGATGGGCTTGGATGAAATGATGACCGAAAGGGAAGGGGATGGGGCAAATGGGTGTTAATATTTTTGCACCCTTTAGCTTTTTGCTCTATTTTAATTTTGTTTGTTTGTTTGTTTGTGTGTTTGTTCATCTGAATTCAATTGAATTCATTACAACTTATGTCTACCTACCAAAAGACAAAAAAAAATCAGAATGGCTTAATTTAAATTCGCTCTTTTGATTGGAATATGTTTTGCAATTGATTAAAGATTCCTTTTTATAAGCTGCCGAACAATAACTACAAGGTTACAGTAATGCACACACTAGCGGGGTTTGGAGTATAAAAACAAAGACCTCATTTTGGATAAAAGTAATCATAATCTCTTGATATAGTGGGCCGCATTATAGGGCTCTAAAATGTTTAATTGGAAATGACAATTCGTTAAATTATATTTTTAAAAAGTCAGTTTGTATCTAATGATCAGAATAGATGTGTTTTAGAAATAGTAATATATTACGTAATATTAAGTAACAATGACTAGCTATGGTATTTTTGCATTAGATTTGGTGTTGACAGATGGGCCGATAGATTTTCCTCCTTTTTGACAAATTGTCATTTTCATCACTGATATATTAGCTTAGCCTTCAATCTTCATATTTGTCATTGATTTTTCTCCATATTTTGGTTATTCTCAGAAACTGACATGATAAATATCAATGATTTTGTAAATAAATTAACCATAAGAATTCTATATAAATTCTTGGGAATATGGGAGCGAAGATATATGTACTATTGCAATGTGCATTTTACAAATTGTTTGTTAAATTATCAAATTCTGGATTTGCTCATAATGCATTGGAAATGTGAGATTTTTCTGTTTTCTTATTTAGATTGATATCCATGCCTTTTTTCAGCAGCAATTGAGTTTAAAACAAAATCTTATTACAATTTGTCATTTAAATGTTCATATTCATTTCTAATTTTGACAACTTGCCATTTCAATGTTTAACTTTTATTTTAAATTTCAGCTTAAAATATCCAATATGGCTCAAGTGGCTCATAGTGTTGAATACCTAGTGGATCTTTTCCTGACTGATGACCCAGATTTAGGTATGCATGAAAAAACATTCATTTATATTTTATGCCATGATTAAATAGTGGAGTGAATATTTTGACATTCAATTATAGCTTTAAAAAGTATTCTTTCACAGCTTAAGGCAGGTGGAGTTTATTTCAATTTCCATTGTGTGACAGTGAAACAGACAGAATAATTTCTTGCCACCCATTGCAGGTTGGCTAGTTTATTGCGACATGGTCTCCACCCATTCTAACAAATTCAGCTATCCAATTAGTGCCAGGTGGAAGGGAGAAAATGTCTACAAAATGCCTTTTGCAAGGGTAAACTTTTGAGGTGCCTGAGTGACTTCAATACGAGTCCAAGACCATATCGTTACAGCTTGGTGACATATAAGTAATAGAAAAGCAGGACAAGGTTTTTCTCAAGTCCCTCCATTCTTATAGACCAACAAATCTTTTTCCAAGGCCCACCAGCTATATGGAAATTCATAAAGTACTTTAGAGCATGCTATTGAACATGGGAAAAAATAGAAATTGTCGCTGTTGGAAAAACAAAAAAGTTTAAAAAGTAGTTCAACTTCAATTTCAATCATTCAAATGACAACTATGTGGAGCCAACTGTGAGTGTGGTGAGGACAGCAGATGTACTTGTCTACGCCTTCATGTTTGGTGGAATTCTATTTGGCCCGTGAGTGTGGTGAGGACAGCAGATGTACTGTCTACGCCTTCAGTTTTGGTGAATTCTATTTGGCCCTGTGAGTGTGGTGAGGACAGCAGATGTACTTGCTACGCCTTCATGTTTTGGTGGAATTCTATTTGGCCCTGTGAGTGTGGTGAGGACAGCAGATGTACTTGCCTACGCCTTTATGTTTTGGTGGAATTCTATTTGGCCCTGTGAGTGTGGTGAGGACAGCAGATGTACTTGCCTAGCCTTCTATGTTTTGGTGGAATTCTATTTGGCCCTGTGAGTGTGGTGAGGACAGCAGATGTACTGCCTACGCCTTCATGTTTTGGTGGAATTCTATTTGGCCCTGTGAGTGTGGTGAGGACAGCAGATGTACTTGCCTACGCCTTCATGTTTTGGTGGAATTCTATTTGGCCCTTGAGTGTGGTGAGGACAGCAGATGTACTTCTACGCTTCATGTTTTGGTGGAATTCTATTTGGCCCTTGAGTGTGGTGAGGACAGCAGATGTATAACTTGGCCTAGCGCCTTCCATTATTTTTGGTGGAATTCTATTTGGCCTCTGTAATTTTGGGGTAGGAAATTCCATAGTTGGATGGTGCTTGGAAAAAACGAATTGAGATGAGCATTAACTTGTGACTGCAGGACTTGTTATAAGTGCAGTTTTATTTTGTACGGAATAAGGATTACCAATTAGGATTGGTGTCAGTCCCTGACAGGTCTTAAAGAGGACCTTGTTTTTTTTTATTGTGTCTTTCATGTAATAATGTCCAGTTTAGGCTTTTATGCATCTCACTGATGCTGTCAGTCCTCCGCTTGTTGTTACAAACAAACCTGCACATTTGGTTTTGAACTTCTCAAGCTGTTCCGCCTGCTTTTGACTCTTGGGGTCCCAAACACATGCACTATATTCAAAATTGGATGTTACTGTTATTGTATTAAAATCAAAGAAGTGATTAGGGATGGGAAGATGGTGTGAGAAGAGAGGCGTGAGAGAGATAAGTTAGGTATAGTAGTGATTCGATACCGGATTTGTAGGTTAAAGACATTGCATGCTGAGTTTGGAATCAACATTGGGACGTGCTGGCTTTGTCTTCTTATTATAGCACTCGTATAAGGGAACATTATTCCTCCTGTCATTGAATGAAACAAGACGCACTTAACTCTACATCTCACTATAATACCCACATCCCCCCCCCCCCCCCCCCCCCCCCTCTCTCTCTCTTCTCTCTCTCTCACATTCTTCATACTCTTTGTAAAATACCTGACATGGAAATCTCGAACATACAGGCCCAGTCCCAACTTGTTCGAGATTTATTTTGCTCAAGCTAGAACTAGAAAGCAACAAACACATGTTATATATTATAGCATTTTTTTAAAATAAAAAAATTCCCTACTTCTTCAAGTTATATGCTGTCGTAGGCTTCAGAGGCTTTATGAGTTGTATCTCTCCATAGGTCTATGTCTCTTGCTGATTTATGAGTTGTATCACTCCATAGGTCTTTGTCTCTTGTTGATTCTGGCAGATCATCGGGTGACTTTACAGTAAAGTCCTTCAGCTGTGTCATCAACGTTCTTCGTCGTCTTCCAATAGCATGTTTACCTTGGATTTTGCTGCTCTCCAAAACAAACTCAGACTTTCCCTTTTGGCATGGCTTGCATGTCTCAAGACAGTTGTCTCTCTCTTCTTATCCTAAGCAAAAGTCTTTCCAAATACATTTGTTTCAGGACATCTTCATTTGTTTTATGTGTGGTGTATGAAATTCTTTGCAAGCACCACATTTAAAATGCCTCAATGTTTTTCCTCTGTTCTTTTCTCATGGTCCAGCTCTCACAGCCATACATCACAGATCACACATAACATTTCAATATCTTGAATCTTGTTTTGAGTGACATTGTTTTTATTACATTTCTCATTTCCATCTCACAGCCATACATCACAGATCACACATAACATTTCAATATCTTGAGTCTTGTTTTGAGTGACATTGTTTTTATTACATTTCTCATTTCCATCTCACAGACATACATCACAGATCACACATAACATTTCAATATCTTGAATCTTGTTTTGAGTGACATTGTTTTTATTACATTTCTCATTTCCATCTCACAGCCATACATCACAGATCACACATAACATTTCAATATCTTGAATCTTGTTTTGAGTGACATTGTTTTTATTACATTTCTCATTTCCATCTCACAGCCATACATCACAGATCACACGTAACATTTCAATATCTTGAATCTTGTTTTGAGTGACATTGTTTTTATTACATTTCTCATTTCCATCTCACAGCCATACATCACAGATCACACGTAACATTTCAATATCTTGAATCTTGTTTTGAGTGACATTGTTTTTATTACATTTCTCATTTCCATAAAAGCTTGCTTTGCTGGTGTAAGTCTAGGTGTGATATCTTTAGTGCACCGTCCATCTTCTGTCATCAAGGACCCAAGACATTTGAAAACTTCCACACATTTAAGATTTTCCCCATATGTGACACATTTGACTCTTTTCTTATAACCATGTATTCAGTCTAATATCCCAGATCTTCATTTCTCTCTACAAGCTTATCAAGAATCTTTTTGTGTTGACTTTCAAAAGTTGCTATCAGTCCTGTGTCATCTGCATATTGACTGTTGTTTCTATTAATCCGTCCGACTTTGATTCCATGAATACCATCCTTTCCTCTCATTGTGATTCCTTGGTAGAAGTTGGAACAGGTCGGTCAGGCAAGGCTACACTACATTGACTAACGTCCTTCTTTATCAAAACTGATTTCAAATTCGATTGGCCAGTTCTTTTGCATGTGGTGTGGGTGTAATATAGGATCTGAATGGGTCTTATAACTTTTATCTTTGTCATCAGTACCTATTTCTTTTAGTTGTTGTATTATTGTATCTTATTTGACCTTATCAAACATCTTCTTGTCATCAGCAAAACATACAAATAGTGCCTTTATCTGGTTAGAAAACATATTGCTCTTCTTCTATTTCAAACTTTCTTTCTCAGTCTTTTTATACAGATCTGAAGAAGTAATTTTGTGATATGGCTCATAAGGCTTATTTTCACATGTATCTCCAGCAATTTTCTTGAGGAGAACAATTAAAAACTGACTTAGCCAAGTTCTCTGGTGTTCTCCGCACTTTTATATTTTTTGTTAAAGAGTTGATGTCATGTCTCAATGACTGTGTTGCCTAGGGTTTTAGTATCTATGTTGGTATAATGTCTGGCCCGGTAGCGTTCCACTACAACATAGTGTCAATTTCCAATTTCCAATTTTTCTATAAGCTTAAAAAATGTGAGTTGAAAGGTGCTTGTGTCATAACAAATATGCAGATTTCCATATCTTTAGTAAGGATGCGGTTAGATATTTGTATGCAATCATATAGTTCTTATCCATAATTTTATTTCCATGCTATCAGTGCTTTGTTTCTATTCTTTTTACCTGGTTTGTGTTAAAATGCAACTTTTTACTTAGGTGCTCCAGTCATTTGTGTTCAAATTAGCAATTGGATTAAAGGGTTTCACGTTTAAACTCTCTTTCCTTCATATTTTCAATTATCTTGATCATTCTTTTTTTTTTTTTAATTTTTTTTTTTGTAATTGATTTAAAATTGAACTAAGGTTGTTTTTTTTTCTTGTCTAAATTTTCCAGAAGATGAAAAAGGTCATGAACCCTTTTTTGCAGAGGGTTGCGTTGAGGTTGAGCATCATGATGCAGACGACGTGGAGGACCATGAAATGGGTCAGTTGATTTTATGTTGTTTGTGAGAAGACCACCACCAACACGTTGGCTATCATCATCATCATCATCATCATCATCATCATCTATCATCATCATCATTCATCATCATCATCATCATCATTAACACTATCATTGCTACCATTATCATAATAATAATAATAATAATAATAATAATAATAATAATAATAATAATAATAATAAATAATAATAATAATAATAATAATAAATGACACTCACTGATCTCTTACCATGACTAAACATCTCAAAGTACTTTACAGATAATGAATTACTTTGTAAACACTAATAAAGTTAAACATGGATTAAAGAATATATTGCTAAAAGAATAATCTACAAATATTGTAGTCAACATGGTACAAAATGAATTGTGGAAAAGTGGGGTTTTCAAGCAGATGTAAATTTGAGATATTTGGATGTCTCTAATGGGCTGAGGTAGGGTTTCCATGGTTTAAGGCCATAATATAGAAAAGAACAATCGCCAAAAGAATTAAGCTTGGTTTTAAGCACAGATAATAGTAATAGAGAGGTGTCGCTTGGACCAAAGGCTTCTGGGTTGATGCTTGAGGTTTATGAGTTCAGAAAGATAAATAAGTGGGAGAGAGTAAGAGAGTAGACCTGTAAATTCTCAGTCAATTCGTCAAATTCAAATATTTTTAAAAAAGGAAAGAAAGAAAGAGTTCATGAATCGTAGTCGAATGACCATAAAGTAATTAGGAATGTTCCACAGCCCTACACATAGCTCATGGGCCGTTTATATTAACAATGGATAAATTGCCAAGGCTAAGCGACACTTTTTAGAATTGCTGTGTCTGAACATATATATCCCAGTGTATTTTCACACAGCCTTCGTGAAATTATTTTTTCATTTCCAAACCTGTCGTGATCCCAATGATGGCCAATTTTAACTGAGCGGCCGAGCGATAAATTTCACTGTTTCGTCTAAGCCAAAATTGACTACATTTACATGGTGGAACATAAAAGTATGAAAAAATAAAATGCAAAGGCCGGACGTGTGTTATGTAGACATCTTCATATCGAAAGTTATATGATTGCTACAAGTACAAGCACATCTTGATTGCCTCATTTTGTAAACAAACTGGTTGACCGTTTCTTCACTGATTGGGTTACCTAATTAAAAGAAACAATTGTAAGTAGCCTAATTAATTGCCACGTAAATTAGTTTTCTGCCATTGTTCTGCTCAAGCGAGCTTGCTGTTTACTATTCATTTAGATTCTTTGGATTTTTCCGATACGAAGAGTTTCAGTTAGGTTCAAGTTCAGTTTCAATCAATTTTTATAGAGCTCATGGTTACAGGTCTAAGAGAGAGAATGTTTGCGCTTGTGGAGCACTTTACACCTGGATAGTCAAAGGTTATATAAATAAATAGTTTATTTATTAATTTATTTGGTTTGAGTATGACTGATGGACCCATTCACTTTCCCTTATCATCACTGATTTAGTCAATCAACAAAGCTTATTTTTCTATCATATTATTTGCCGTGAGCTAAGAAAATTGTGGTACAAATGATTGTATTTAGTGTCGGATATTCGAATATTGAGATTTTTACATCAAACCAGTCTGATCTTTCATATTTTTTGCTGTAATTCTTGAAATGATAAATAATGATAATGAGTAACATTTATAGAGCAAATTTTTATTTTTGAAATATAAATATTTTATTCAAATTCGACACATATTTCATGCATCATCTATTATTCTCTGTTCTTGCTTCCCCAAGCCCTCCTCCTCCTCTTCCCTCACACCGGTCAATGTCTCAAAAGCTAAATGTAGAAGAGAAAAATTAATTGAAAATTAAGAATTGCAGAATTTTTATAAATCAATAATCAATCTGAATTTTATATATTTTTTTTAAATTACACATTCATGGTTTTTTCAGCATCCACCTCACATGTCAAATTACTAATTGATGTGTGATGTTTCTTTTTCTCTTTGTATCAGATGAGGCGTTTTTAAGGCTGAAGGTTGGACGAGATTTCAAACACAGTGGAGATGAATTCAACAAAAAGTATGAGCAAGGTAAATCATGATTTAAATCTGTCAATTTAGTGATGAAAGTGATGCAATGCATAGTAGCCCTTCAGAGTAAATCATGATTTAAATCAGTCAATTTAGTGATGAAAGTGATGCAATGCATAGTAGCCCTTCAGAGTAAATCATGATTTAAATCTGTCAATTTTGTGATGAAAGTGATGCAATGCATAGTAGCCCTTCAGAGTAAATCATGATTTAAATCAGTCAATTTAGTGATGAAAGTGATGCAATGCATAGTAGCCCTTCAGAGTAAATCATGATTTAAATCAGTCAATTCAGTGATGAAAGTGATGCAATGCATAGTAGCCCTTCAGAGTAAATCATGATTTAAATCAGTCATTTAGTGATGAAAGTGATCCAATGCATAGTAGCCCTTCAGAGTAAATCATGATTTAAATCAGTCAATTTAGTGATGAAAGTGATGCAATGCATAGTAGCCCTTCAGAGTAAATCATGATTTAAATCAGTCAATTCAGTGATGAAAGTGATGCAATGCATAGTAGCCCTTCAGAGCCACGAGGCTCATGGGTCATGGAGCCCGAGTTTATCCTGGTTTCTATACAGTGAATTGCTTGCTATCCTTTGGATAGAAAAAATCTCTCAGTCCCTGCACTGCATATAGTTCATGTTAACATTGTGGAGACAGCAGCAACATGTTGAAATGTTATTGATGTCAATACCTGTGACCAACGAAAGTGTGGAGAAAAACCAATAAGAAATGTTATTGATGTCAATACTTGTGACCAACGAAAATGTGGAGAAAAACCAATAAGAAATGTTATTGATGTCAATACCTGTGACCAATGAAAATGTGTAGAAAAACCAATAAGAAATGTTATTGCTGTAGAGCAATGCCAATTGGGATTATAAAGAGTTCTTGAAAGGCAGAATATTGAAGAAGATGGAATGACTGGAGAGGCATAATATACTATCACCTGCTTGCAGCTCACACCTGGGTTTCCTTAGTCTTTATCTAAAATTCTAGATAATGAAGGCAATTTTATTTTATTGTATTTTAATTCAGAATATTAAAATTGATATAGATAGAGCAGATACTCACTCAGCCTTGTTTGTTTTGCCATCCCGTTTGTGAGTGTTCTCACTAAACTGTATTAACCAACTATAAAACCCATGGTTACACAGAGTTTGTGTGTTGGTCCGTTATACTTCCGGATGGCAATGTTGTGAACTCCTTGGCCAAGCGCATTCTATCTATACTGGAAATATGTTTTGTTTTACGAGTAATTTGTCAAGTATTTACCTATCAATCTTTTTTTCTTTTCTTTTTTTGACAGTCAAACATAAGATCTTGAAGGATGATGTGAAGGAACTTTTTGATGACAAAATACATCAAGTAGGTTGTATTAATTTGTACTTGATATTTTTGAATGAGCGTTCAAATTAAGGTCTGGTTGTCACTGAGCAGTAGTAATAAGTGTCACAGCACAGACACAGACCCTTCATTGTCTTTTCTTAGCTCAAATAGCTGACGTTGATGATCACTCTATGACATAGGGTCAGGCACACAACATAGATTACCTTAGTTAACTAAACTTGAGTGGCAATGAAGGATATTCAATATGGAATAGGTACTTACAGTTCAGTCTGAAAAGACGCTTGAAGTCAACACTCAAAGGCAGTTCACATTTTTATCGCCAAATCTCTGATAAAGTCTACACCTACTGAGGGAATTCAGCTAAAGTCATTGCAACTAATAACTGACATTGTGAAAGAGAAAGAATAAGTCATTGAGTGAATGAAAGAAGGGAGAATTGTGTTTTGAATGTGTCAGCGCCATGCCTGAAAATGTTAATTAGCTACCATACTGCCCTCTCATTACAAGACAATCAGTGACAGTTGTTGTATCTCAATTGGTAAAATAAACATTGGCAATGTCTACAGATAGGATAGTGTGTAAGGCAAGCACAGCGGTGATGGTCAAAGCTTGGCTTGTGGATTACACATGAATTCTCATGGCCTCATCACTTACACATGCATTACATTTCGGACACAAAGACTCAATCTTATTGATTTTTTTTGTTTTGTTTGTTTTATTTTCTGCTCTTGAGCTGAATGTTTCATAAATAGTACAGACAAGGTACACCCAATGGTCAATCAATTGCTCAAAGAACATCAAAAACAAGTCTCATTATAGTTGTTTTCTACTTCATCTGAAAATTGGAAACGTATCATTTAACCAGTTTTATGATAATACAGGGTGTCCATAAAATCTTTCCCTGTCTAATAACATCTGTAACAGAAAAATGTTAAAGTCTATACACTTAAAACATGGACTTATGAATGGATAAATGCTTTACATTTTGTTTACCATTATCGTTTACTCAATGCGCCTAAATATGGTTGCTATGGCTACCCACACGCAAGTTCAACCTATTTTCGAGTTCTTTTAGTGTGTTTTGTAGCTTTTGTGATGTGGTGGATTCAATAAGAGCTCTTTTTTATTCATGGTAAGCATACCACAGCTGGAATGTCCGGTGACTCAGGCAGTCAGGCAAGTGAGTCCATCTGTCTGAAACCATGTCATTTAGAAATTCGCATAATGGCCTGTCTGCAAGGTGGAGGATTACGACTAACCGAAATGAGATCCTAAAAAAATGACATTAAAAAGAAAACATGTGGCAGTTTTCTATGACTTATCCAGCACTTCTTTTCCTTTCATTAATCAAATTTGTATTAATAATTTGATTTACATTTCATAGTGGAAAGTCAGTATTTGCGTCTAAGTGAGACTTTTAGTTGGTTGAAAAATAGAAAGATGAATGTATTGCTATTAACATCTGATTCTACTCCTTGTTTGAACTTTTCTTCTTGTCTCACTTTTTCTTGTGATGGAAGCTAATTTCGAGATCTGTTAGTTTGACTATCCCACAATCTTTATTTTTAACAGGGTTGAAATGATCTTCAGATGTTGCTAGCTCAGTATCATTTCTAAAATGATAAAAATTTCTCACTATAAAGTAAAAAACAACTAATTTATCCATTGGTACCCCCCCCCCCCTCCCTCCTACCCACAGGCAGGCGGAAGTCCTGAGGTATTCTGGCCCCGATTTAGAGATTTGATGGACAATGCAATGAAGGACACAGGTCTGGATGACGCCAACAAAGTTCTAGCGGCTGTTTTGGTGTCAGTGAAGGGTCTGAGCTATCTTGGAAGTTCTATTCGCACCCTGACCTTGAGATATATCGGGGATCGGAAATTGGACAGTGACTTAAAGAAAATTAGAATAACACATGAAGTAAGTTTTTCAATTGAAAAAAAAAAATTGACCTTTTTTTGTTTCATCTCCCTTTTCACCGCAGCTGCCAGTCTGCATAGGAAACCTCAGTAGAAGTTGTAACGAAGATACAGGCAAAATAAATTTTAAAAAGGATACAAGTTCAAAACTTTCGTCATGTCAATATTATACATTAAGAATGATTTTAAAAAGATATTTTAAAGTTTTCTGCACTATTACTGCCTCTGAATGTTCAAACTATTGCCCTCGAACTTATGTGTTATTTTTTGCTTTACGAGAATGCAATTATCATTCGTTCAAATTAATGTTTAAAGAAATTTTAAAGATTTGATGTATTATCAGTACCTGTGGCATGAAAATGGGTGCCTTGGATCGGATTGGATTGGAACGCTCCTTCTTTTGACCAAAATAATGATGAGATAAGATGAAATTTGAAGATTATTTCTTTTTTTTTTTTTTTTTCAATCTGATTGAATAAGGTATTGCTCTTAAACCAAGAACACCAGTTTCAATCTTAGTCGTCGGCAATTTCTTTTTTTCCTTGAGCAAGAAACTTTGTGGCACTGCACTTCCTCTGACGTTTGGGTTATCTAGGTCTTATCTCAAGACAGACAGACAGACGCCCTCAGCAATAGTGAAAGAAATTTTATTAACTTATTTATATATATTTTTTTCAATTGTAATTTTTTATTTCCCATGCATGTCTCACAGAAATACGTTTAATTTTGTCAATATTTTGTATCTAATTTTCTATCTGTTTATTTTACAGTCAAAGCTCCCTCCATCATTAGATTAAAGGGAACGATGTCGATGAAATGCTTTTTGGTCTGTCATGTCACAACCCTTCCCTCTCCAGATCCAAATTGGGCAAGCGTTGCGCGGCAAGTGTTTCAAGGTCATCTTCTTTTATGTGATGATATTAAATTGTTATAAAATATGTGATTGTTATAAAATATGGGATTTTTCTCATCCCCTAAAAGTTGATTTTTTAAAAAAAACTTTTTATTTTTTGGTAAGATAACACAAATTATAGCAAAACAGCGTCCTGTGAGTGAGTATGATACGATGTGTGTACTGAAGATGATGCATAGCAAAATTTGGCATTTTGCTGTGATATGTTTGGCATTTTTTGCTACATCAATCTTGCAACCATGGTCGTGAAAATCGTTTCATTCTTGCTCATTCCTTTCATTGATCTCTATCTGTATCTGTATCTGTATCTGTATCTGAATCGTGCTTTTACTTCCAGAATTGCTCACATTCCCCTGGACCAAGAAATCCAGGCAGACAAAATGCACCAGTTGTGAGGGATAACCAGGCATTCTATTTCTGATAGAGATACAAACTTTTGACCCAATGAGATTGGTGGTATTTAGTGACATTGACGTGACAAAAATACCTCACATTCTGTCTGCAGTCGCAACAAAAAATACATATATGTGTCAGTGCATGACGTAATCAGTCAGAAGGTGAAAATTTTGGATTTGCATTTTTTTTTTCATTTTCTGAAGTAAATTAGGTGATTTTTCATGAAGTCATGGTCAGATGTATGGGAAAGGTATCCAGCAACCTTTCTCAAATTTCATACTTTTCAAACTTGACTAGCTGTAAAAAATAATTAGAAGTGAAATTAAGTTTTGAGATTTCCTGAAGATGTACAAAAAGGGTTGATTTAATCAGTTATGACAAGAACTCATTTTTGATCAAAATTGACCTTCTCACTAAACTTGGCAATATCCCATAGCGGGCAGGGAGGTACTTGCTGTGTCTTCTATCCCCTCTTATCTGTTTTCCAATTGCTTTCTGTCTTTGTCTTGGAATGAGATTGCTTGGTTTTGTCCTGACCTTGGTCGGAGTCCTTGGTTGAGAGGGAAACAGTCGAATGTATAGTTATAGTTTTGGGAGATGATATTTTTTTCCTTGTAAATCATCTCTCTGTTATGAATTGTATTATGTTTAGTTTACATATTATATTATATGATTTATAAACATTTGAGTGTGTTCCTCTTAGTTGGGACCTGTGCTTGTGTCTGGATGAGACTTTTAGGTGATCTCAAACTAAGTACTTTGATGGTGTGCTCTTGGAATCTACATCTGTTCCCTATTTGAACCAATTCCCCTTTGTCTTACCTTTTCTTTTGTGCTTTAATTGTAATTCTAGAACTTTTACTATCCCATTTTCTTCCTTTTTACTGGCGCTTATATGACCTTAATGTGTTGCAAGCGCCGTAAAACCCTTAAAAACAAAACAAACAAACAAACTTGGCAATATCTCAGTTCGAACCTTTTCACCATCCAACTGATTATGTCATTCACTGTAACATAAGCCAACATTAATTCAACAAATGCTGAAACTGTTTTTTCCCTGTATAATTTGACTTTCTGAGACAACCGTAGTGAGGGAGCAAAATTTGAATTCTGAAACAAAATATCTTCACACTCTTTTTTTTTTTTGAGGGTGTGAGTTCTGCTGTTTTACTTTTGTCCTCCCCTGGTTGTCTTTTTTTTTCTCACTCCTTCTTTGTGCCTTTAAAATTTGTTTTTTGTTATTGTTTTGTTTTGTTTTTGCTCGTTTGTTGTACATTTTATTATTATTATTATTCCACTCAAGACTTACACGAATAAATATGTACAAATGGCTTGCAATAACACACTTGGCATTTTCTCAGGCATAATTTGACTTTCCTGGCCTGATTTGTGGCATAATGTCAAGGTTTTTTAAAAAATTTTTGTGGCAAATTTGGAAGAATAAATGGCAATTTCCTAAAGGAACAGAATAATCAACATTATAACTTTGTATGCTTTTAGTATGTCTCCAGGGGTTGCATTGTATGTATTTATGTACCTGTATGTATATATGTGTGTATGTATGTATGTATGTATCAAGGAGGTCTTCAGTATAGCTGTCCTTGGTGTGTATGTGTATGTATAAAGTTAAATTGAGCCTGTTTTACATAAGTTACCACAAGGGACAATTTATAAATATTTGAATGGGGTTTTCTTACTAAATTAATTAAGTATTCTGATAATCATGGAAAACGTTTTTTAAAATTTGAAAATGCATACATAAATAAGAAAATGAGAGCAAGTTCATATTTTAAGACCTAAGATTTTTTTTGCTTGCCAATTGATGTAATAACATATTCCAACTTTGACGTCATGTAACTAACCACCAAAAAAAGATTTATCATTTTCTGAGCTTTTATATAGCGCAATATCCACTAAACGTGCTCAAAGCGCTTTACAAGGGATCCCTGGCTAACAGCAACACACAACATGTAGGACGAGACATGACGCCTGTCAGGCGATATTACAAAATTTTAGGACAGAGACAACGCTGTTAACGGCCAGGTACTTATTTTACACCTGAGTACGGTGAGAGAATGTGAGTAAAGAGCCTTCTCCAAGGACTCAACTATGCGCCGAGCGAGGCTCAAACCCAGGACCTTCCGATCCAAAAGCGAGTGTCATACCACTAGACCACATAGCCGCACTACTTGTGAAACATATTTTTGAAGCACACTGACTAGATAAATTTAAAATTACAAGATTTGAACCCTACACAAAATATTTCATAAATCAAGAGGTGGGAGAAATTTTTAAAAAAATGATTGTGAAAATATATGTTTTGGCAACCAACATGACGAAATAACATATTCTATATGTAAAATAAACATATTAATCATATGAAATGAAATTTAAATCATGTCAACAAGGAGACTGTGCTCCAGGGAAGCGGTTCCATTTCTTCAAAATCTTTGCAAAATAAAGAAGTGAAAATCAGGAAACACACAATTTTACGCCTTTGCAGAAAAATAGCTATGTTTACAAGCAAAATGCAAAAAAGATTCGATATCTCTGAGGTGGGGAGAAAATATGGCAGGTAGAAGACAAATAACTCATGTTAAAGGAAACCGAACGACTGAATTAAAAAATCATCTTAAATTTTTATTTGAATTAATATTTTTATTCTCAAAATTTAACATGAAATCATGAATGGCGGGCGGTTGGATGGGAGCATCACCCTTGAATCATATACCTATGATGTTCGCATGGGTGTACGATCCGATAGTGATGTCGTTTCTTCTTCTCTTTACTAGCCTATCCTGCTTCTTTGGTTTGTGATTGTATTTTTGACAGGGGATATTTTTTTTTCTGTAAATCTTCTGCCTGTTTGTTCTTGGTTATTTATAATTTAGCTTATGATATCTTTAGGTTATGATTTTGATTTACATTTGTACTATTTTTGTTAGATTGCTTGTTTCTTTGTTTCAGCGGTCTCTCATATAACCTCAATTGTGTTGGAAGAGACCTAAAGCAACAAACAAACAAACATGAATGATAAATACAATGTTCAAACCAGCAGCATAAGATGATATATCAAGAAACTTGTATCATCCTAGGTCATCCTGTCTTTACTTCTTCCACACCCGATTTCACTTCCATGTTGCTTCATGGACTTGTCTGAGAATGCTATTGCTTCGTTTTGCCTTTCCTTCTCTGGCATCCTGACCTCAGGGGATCGAGTAAAATGTCTTATTGCTTTTATGGAGGATGCTTTTTCCATTGTAAATCGTCTCTCTGTGTTATTATGGGAATCAATATACCATTGTAAATCGTCTCTCTGTGTTATTATGGGAATCCATATACCATTGTAAATCGTCTCTCTGTGTTATGGGAATCCATATACCATTGTAAATCGTCTCTCTGTGTTATTATGGGAATCCATATACCATTGTAAATCGTCTCTCTGTGTTATTATGGGAATCCATATACCATTGTAAATCGTCTCTCTATGTTATGGGAATCCATATACCATTGTAAATCGTCTCTCTGTGTTATGGGAATCCATATACCATTGTAAATCGTCTCTCTGTGTTATTATGGGAATCCATATACCATTGTAAATCGTCTCTCTGTGTTGTGGGAATCCATATACCATTGTAAATCGTCTCTCTGTGTTATTATGGGAATCCATATACCATTGTAAATCGTCTCTCTGTGTTATTATGGGAATCCATATATTCCTTGACATTAGAGTGCTTCCCTCTTAGACGGGATCATGTGTTTGTACCCAGCAGGTGTGACTTTTAGTGGCCTCAACCCCCTATCAGCCCAAAGTCGTTTAGAGCCTTATTGCCAATGCCATGCGACTGGATTCTGATTTCTGTGTTACTTAATGGCCAGTAAAATTGTTTGCCACCCTTTAGATAGGATGTGGAAAAATACCTGGTAAACACGCCCGGGGGAGACAAAGAAAAACACTCATAGACCAACTGAAGGGCTTCACCAACCTAACAATCCAAGAGCTGTTTGAAAAAGCAAGAGACAGGGAGGAATGGAGAGAGATAATTCATGCAGTATCCGAAGCCTGGACCAGGCATGGAACCTAGAAGAAGAAGAAGAAGATAGGATGCTGGTCTGAAATGAAGAATCTACACCTATTCCCTATTTATACCATTCTCCTTTCTTACTTTATCTTGGGTTCTTTAATCGTAATTCTAGAACTTTTTACTATCCCATTTTCTTCTCTTTTACTGGCACTGATATGACCTAAATGTGTCGCAAGCGCCGTGAAACCCTTAAAAACAAAACATTATTGTGTATTTTGACTATATATAAACTACAGATAGCGGGTTTTTCCTATGCAATTCGTTTAAAACGACATGACATTTTCATCAGTAAAAATCTACAATAGGCCTAGTTGTGAAAACAATCATTTTGTCATAACAACAACATGAGTATAATATTGTGTATCTAAATTCATCACTTGTCTTTTGTTTAGCAATAAATGGACATCAAGAGACAAACCAAATATAAAATAAAGCATACATTGATAAATTCAACACTTTATTTAACATAAACCAAGGCTGGAAAGTTATCCGAAGATATACAGGTTAATGAATATTAGAGACTTATTTTGGCTGTCCCATCATTAAAACATACCCACTCACATTTTGGCTGTCCCATCATTAAAACATACCCACTCACTGACCAGAGTTATCCGTTGAAATAACAATATCTATTTTGTTTATTCTTGTTTTAAATTATCTAAAACATGAAATATGATGGTACTTAAATAAAAGATTAATGTGGTTTTAGTGAGCTTTAGTCTGTTTTGTAATTAATTTGATACCTCATTCTCATCCCAACTTGAGAGCTGTTACATGTTATAACGAGTTGTCAAAATTAGGATCACCCTTAAAGCTGAAAACAAGAATTTGGTAAGCTTTTTAAAAATGCCATACCTCAGCCATCAGATGACTTACATTAAAACAAATGGGTACAAATACTGATAAGATGTTTGGCTTTATGACAGACTCGGGTAAAAATTTATATAAATAAAATGTCAGGTTTTAGAAGGGCATTTTGCCACCTTTAATGTCAATTTTTAATTGTTTGAGTGGTACAGGAATAAAGCTGAAACCTTCCCCTTTTAGATGATACCAAGTTTAGCTCTGTACATTTTTTGATGGCAATGGTTAATGACCCGGTTTAAAAAATAATTTTCTTGAGGCGTGATACAAAATATATAAGATGTTTTCTATTGTGATACTTATTTATATATACCATATCATATGAGATTATATTCGTGTAATTTTTTATTATTTCTTTTGGATAATATACAAGATCTCTTTTACCATTTGATAAACAACAACAACAACAACAAAAAAAAAGAAGATATTTATATTATACTCTTGATTGTTACGAATTGAGACTTACTGGAAACAAGACTGGTTGCATTTGTTGTTATCATTTCTGTTGTTGTCATTTTCTATGGACGGACATTTCATTTGTTGTTATCATTTCTGTTGTCATTTTATATCGACAGACATTGCATTCCCATTCATTAATTTGACATTGAGAATGATTTTTAAAAAATCATTTAATGGCTTGTCTGATTATAAATGTGTAACTTGAGCTTCATTGAAATGTTTAAGATATCAAATGAGATAGTTGCCACAGGTCAATGCCAAATTTTGGACTTACCTCACCCTTGTGAGGTCCCATTACAATGAGGTGTAGCTTTACTTTAAGTGCTTCATTGTTTCATTCAATAACAGGTATAATATTGCTCCCCTTTACTTATGGTATATTAAGAAGACAATGCCAGCTCGTCCCTACTTGAGAATGTCATTTTGTGTCTAGTAGATTATTTGTTTTCCTAAAGCCTTTCTGTTTTATTGTTGTTTGAATTTTAAATGTTTGTTCTTCGTCTTGAACATTATTTGTTTATTAAAGTATTTTTTTATATGATGATTTTAAAATACTATGTGATAATTGAAGAATTTTCTGCAAAATATAGTTCGATTCTGTTTTAAAAGTAGAATTATGTCCCCTTAAATGTCTCTTAAGATCCCTCATTGTTCACAGGTAGACCCATTTCATCCCTTTGTCTTTTATTTTACATTTTTAGTCGCAATTGTCTTTATCTTCATTGTTATTCATATTAAGAATATCTTTAGATATTTTAAAACTGGATAACCCAGTTTTTTTTTAGCAACATAACGAAGAAAAACACATTTTGAGTAAGTTTATTATAATTCACTGGCAGCTTCCCAATCTGTGCTATCTGGGTGGGGTTTCTGACCTCCCATAGTGGGCAGGGAGGCACTTACTGTGTCTTCTATCCCCTATATCTGTTTTCCAAATTGCTTTCTGTCTTTGTCTTTGAATGAGATTACTAAGTTTAGTCATGACCCTGACCCGAGTCCTTGGCTGGGAGGGAAACAGTCGAATGTATAGCTATAGTTTTGGGAGATGATATTTTTTTCCTTGAAATCCTCTCTCTCTTATGCACTATATTATTTTTCCTTTTACATTTGAATGTGTTCCTCTCGGTGGGGACCTGTGCTTGTGTCTGGACGAGACTGTTAGTGGTCTTAAACTAAGTACACTGATAGTGTGCTCTTGGAATCTACATCTGTTTCCTATTTGAATCGTTCCTCTTTGTATTACCTTTTCTTGGTTGCTTTAATTGTAATTTTAAAACTTTTGACTATCCCATTTTCTTCCTTTTTACTGGCGCTGATATAACCTAAATGTGTTGCCCTAAAATAAAAAATTAAAAATCTGTGCTATTATCACAGAATGATCATATTTTCTTGTCTTGGAGTGATTTTGACATGGTTTTGATCAGACCATCGCTCGAGACCTCTCTGTGCGAGGACAAAGTCATGTATGAGTGATTGCGTTTTTTCTTTGAAGATGATATTTTTAAAAAATGAAATCATCTCTATGAGTGACGATTTATTTGATATGTCTTTGAAGATGATATTTTTAAAAAGTGAAATCATCTCTATGCGTGACGATTTGTTTGATATGTCTTTGAAGATGATATTTTTTAAAAATGAAATCATCTCTATGAGTGACGATTTGTTTGATATGTCTTTGAAGATGATATTTTTAAAAAGTGAAATCATATCTATGAGTGACTATGTGTTTGATATGTCTTTGAAGATGATATTTTAAAAAAATGAAATCATCTCTATGAGTGGCTATGTGTTTGATATGGGACCATCTAAAGGTCTGACTTTTGGCGAGGAGTCCTTGCTTTCATCAACGTGATATTTTGGCTCTTCTTATCTTGGACACAGCAATCATTCACTTACACTTCAAATGAAAAGCGACTTTTCGTCAGTAGAGCTCAAGAAAATGAAAGATTCCTTTGGTTGTACAATGAATACGTCACAGCTTATTTTCTCTTGTTGGTCATTGCCTTGTGTTATTTATTTTTTTTGGGCAGTGTCAGACTATTTTTTTTACAGTGGCTACGACTTGATTGCCTCTGGGGTCTACTTTTAAGTGTTCCTCTTTGTTTTCCATTTTCCCGTGGGCTTGATTGAGCTCTGAGAGTGTTGCAGACACTGAACTCTTAAAAAAGTGTCCTGTTATATTGTGTACCATTGTCATTGAGTTAGGAGCTGAAAGGGCCTTACAATGTAACAAGTGCTGTTTAACTTCTAAAATAAACTTTCTTGATGCCTTTGGCGTTGGAATCAGAAATCCTGCTTACCTCATCATTCCACTGTACCATAATATGTGTATACCTGGGTGGGGTTCCTGACCTCCCATAGTGGGCAGGGAGGTACTTACTGTGTCTTCTATCCCCTTATATCTGATTTCCAACTTGCTTTCTGTCTTGTCTTAGAATGAGATTACTTGGTTTTGTCGTGACCCTGGCCGGATACCCTGGCTGAGAGGGAAACATTCAAATGTATGGTTAGTTTTGGGAGATGATATTTTTTTCCTTGTAAATCATCTCTCTGTTATGCACTGTATTATGTTTTGTATATTATATATCATTTGTAAACATTTGAGTGTGTTCCTCTTGGTGGGGACCTGTGCTTGTGTCTGGATGAGACTTTTAGGTGATCTCAAACTAAGTACTTTGGCGGTGTGCTCTTGGAATCTACATCTGTTCCCTATTTGAACCAAATCCCCTTTGTCTTACCTTTTCTTTTGTGCTTTAATTGTAATTCTAGAACAATTTACTATCCCATATTCTCCCTTTTTACTGGCGCTGATATGACCTAAATGTGTTGCAAGCGCCGTAAAACCCTTAAAAAACAAAAAAAACAAAACAATATGTGTATACAATTTGAAAGTGATTTGCATAATTCTGTTCTGTGCCAAATAAAAAACTTAAAACTTGAGCTTTTATACAGTGCAATATCAACTAAATGTGCTCAAAGCTCTTTACATGGAGTCCTTAGCCAACAGCAACACTTAACACGTATCACAAGTTATGACGCCTGTTAGACGTTATTACAATTTTTAGAAAAGAGCCAATGATGTTAACAGCCGGGTTCTCATTTTACACCTGATCGATCCAAGGTGCAGTCACGATTTTTTTCTGAACCCCCCCCCCCCTTTTCCACCGAGCAGTGATTGGGTAGCTGGGTCTGTTTGATCTGATGGAAAGTACTTTGTGATGGACTAGTTTCCTATCCAAAGGATAGCAAGCAATTGCTATTGTCCGTTACAGGCTGTAGAATCTGGGATAAACCCCCTGTTCCATTGGCCTCTTGGCTCTGAAGGACCACTTGTTTTAAAACTAAAAACTTTGTCCAACTATAGGGAACGAGATTTGCGGAAGAGTAGCGTCCCTTGATTGGACGTCACCCATAGTCTGTGACGTCACCGGCGGAAAAGTTATTAGAGAGAGAACGTCATGTCTCTCGTCCTCGCGGAAGCGCACAACCAACATGACGTTCTCTCTCTAATAACTTTTCCGCCGGTGACGTCACAGACTATGGGTGACGTCCAATCAAGGGACGCTACTCTTCCGCTAATCTCATTCCCTATTGCTCGCTCAATTTTCTGTGTTGCAATGCAGCTTATGTCTTGGCCATCCTAAATTAGTTTTAAATGCTCAAATATAAATAAATGTGTGCTGAGGATAGATAAACAATTTTATTATACGAATATTTATATGTATGTTTTTAAAATCTGAAGATATATTATTGACTTTCCTCAAAGTAGAAAGAAAAAATATAAAGGAATCGCCGTAACAAGAACTGGGATAGAGATAGATGTAAGTGTAGCTAGCGCCGTAACGCGAACTGGGATAGAGATAAATGTAAGTGGAGCTAGCGCCGTAACACGAAATGGGATAGAGATAAATGTAAGTGTAGCTAGCGCCGTACACGAACTGGGATAGAGATAAATGTAAGTGTAGCTCGCGCCGAAACACGAACTGGGATAGAGATAAATGTAAGTGGAGCTAGCGCCGTAACACGAACTGGGATAGAGATAAATGTAAGTGTAGCTAGGGCCGTACACGAACTGGGATAGAGATAAATGTAAGTGTAGCTAGCGCCGTAACGCGAACTGGGATAGAGATAAATGTAAGTGTAGCTAGCGCCGTACACGAACTGGGATAGAGATAAATGTAAGTGTAGCTCGCGCCGTAACACGAACGTAACACGAACTGGGATTATAGTTTGTTTTCAGTTTTGATCAATTCAATGCCATGTGATTATTATTATTATTATTATTATTATTATTATTATTATTATTATTATTATTATTATTATTATTATTATTATTATTATTATTAGCAATATCAATGATAATCATTTTTTATTTGTATACTATTGTTATTGACATAGCATTATACAATATTTTCTGACAGGTTTTTAAAACGATAGGGTATATTATATTTTTTTTATAATTATCAAATAAATGATGATATCCAGTCTTGGTGTCTTTTGTTTGTTTGTTTTCTTTCTTTTTTTATTTGGTTTTGTTTGGGGTTTTTTTTTCTTTGTTATAAATAACTGAAGACGTTCGAGGTGACGAAATGCTGAACGACGTGTCTGCTTCATTGAGAGACAAGTACTGATTTCATCATAGGGAATTATGGGTAATTCTGATTATTCTTTGAAAAATATGGACGCATCCCAGGTCACACCGCGGTTCCTGGGTGGGGATCCTGACCTCCCATTAGCCACTCCCACGCCTCGTTCTGAAAAAAGTCCGCGAAATTAAAGGGGAGGCAAGAGAAAATCAGCTGATCGTTAAAATAGTAACAGAAAAGTGGAGGTGCTCGGCAATGAATGCAAGAAAGACATTTAAAACGCCGTAAAAATGTTTAAAAATCACTTAATGTTATACGAGTAATTACCATCCATAACAACCTGTCAAATTCACATATGTAAGATGCCAAGCCAAAATTAATAATAAAATAATAAAGAACACGATTGACCGTTGACTACACATGCATACGAGTACCAGAAATATTTTGTAAACAATGTAACACAATATAATGTGTAAGTTTCAAACAAATGCAACCACAAATAACATCAAAGAACAATGTGGGACTACTGTTTTAATTTCATAAAACCAAACGTATATTTTCTGCCCCCGATATTGAACGTGTAGTTAGTATGTATCGTACAAACAACATTCGTTTAGACAGGTAGTCGGGATTCTAGCGCCAGTTTTATTTGGGCAACCGTGATTGGGATTTCACTCACTCAATGCACTTATTATTATTATTATTATTATTATTATTATTATTATTATTATTATTATTATTATTATTATTATTATTATTATTATTATTATTATATAATAATATTAATAATAATAATAATAATAAGAATAAGAATAATAATAATAATAATAATAATAATAATAATAATAATAATAATAATAATAATAATATTAATAATAATAATAATAATAATAATAATAATAATAATAATAATAATAATAATAATAAGCAGTTGAAAGCAGTCTTTGGTGTATAAGTGCATATGTACATTATTTCTTATAATAAATGCTTCAAAACAAAACAAAACAAAACTAAAAAATAAAAAAATAAAAAGAATAAATGAATAAAAATATCTATTTGGGCATTTACTTACATTAATAGTCTTGAAAATCACAATCACAATCCAGGAAAATTAAATATCCCAAAATCCGAAGAAGACATGAATTTAATCCAAAATCCAACACAGGAATGTATTTTAATAGGAGACAGATATCCTATTAAAACTATAGCATTACTTGCAAACAACAATACCCCACTCTGCGTTTAACGGGCTTGTGGCCGTCACATTGTAAATTGTGACCGCATTAGGGTAATCGGTGTCCTAAAGACTGACATACTGACATACAATCAATGAGAACTATAAAGAATCCATTCTAGAATTCAACTACAAACTGAAAAGCATGATAAATATCACTCTATCAAATAATTTTCTTTGCACAGGTTCACTCACACTCTCCTTTATTGCAAAACATTGATAAGTGAGAAAAAGTTTGTATTTCAATTATAAACTTAATCACATAATCTAAATGATGGAGAATAAAAACAGCTAATTATAAAAAATTTCACAGATCAAGTTATCTATTTGAACTCTGCATATTTAGCTTAATTACTCAATGACCATAAATTTTTTTAAACTGCATTGTTTCATTTAAACAAGACCATGACGCTTATGCCTGGACCGGGTATTCACAACTTCTGCATTTGCATTCCACTTTTGAATCGAATTAATCTCTATCTTATCCGCTTATTTGCAAAGTTACTGCACTTTATAAATAAGACCATAACGCTTATGTCTGGACCGGGTATTCACAACTTCTGCATTTGCATTCCACTTTCGAATCGAATTAATCTCCATCTTATCCGTTTATTTGCAAAGTTTCTGCACTTTATAAATAAGACCATAACGCTTATGTCTGGACTGGGTATTCGCAAATTTTCCTATTGTGTTCCACTTTTCGAATCGAAATAACATCTAGTCTATCCGTTTATTTGCAAAGTTTCTGCACTTTATAAATAAGACCATAACGCTTATGTCTGGACCGGGTATTCGCAAATTTTCCTATTGTGTTCCACTTTTCGAATCGAAATAACATCTAGTCTATCCGTTTATTTGCAAAGTTTCTGCACTTTATAAATAAGACCATAACGCTTATGTTTGGACCCGGTATTCGCAAATTTTCCTATTGTGTTCCACTGTTTGATTAGAATTAATCTCTATTTTATCCGTTTATTTGAAAAGATTCTGCACTTTATAAATAAGACCATAACGCTTATGTCTGGACTGGGTATTCGCAAATTTTCCTATTGTGTTCCACTTTTCGAATCGAAATAACATCTAGTCTATCCGTTTATTTGCAAAGTTTCTGCACTTTATAAATAAGACCATAACGCTTATGTCTGGACCGGGCATTCGCAAATTCTGCTTATGTGTTCCACTTTTCGAATCGAAATAACATCTAGTCTATCCGTTTATTTGCAAAGTTTCTGCACTTTATAAATAAGACCATAACGCTTATGTCTGGACCGGGCATTCGCAAATTCTGCTTATGTGTTCCACTTTTCGAATCGAAATAACATCTAGTCTATCCGTTTATTTGCAAAGTTTCTGCACTTTATAAATAAGACCATAACGCTTATGTCTGGACCGGACATTCGCAAATTCTGCTTATGTGTTCCACTTTTCGAATCGAATTAATCTCTATTTATCCGTTTATTTGCAAAGATTCTGCACTTTATAAATAAGACCATAACGCTTATGTCTGGACCGGGTTTTCGCAAATTTTCCTATTGTGTTCCACTTTTCGAATCGAAATAACATCTAGTCTATCCGTTTATTTGCAAAGTTTCTGCATTTTATAAATAAGACCACGACACTTATGTGTTAGATTGTTCGCAAATTCTGCCTTTGTGTTCCACTGTTCGATTAGAATTAATCTCTATTTTATCCGTTTATTTGAAAAGATTCTGCACTTTATAAATAAGACCATAACGCTTATGTCTGGACTGGGTATTCGCAAATTTTCCTATTGTGTTCCACTTTTCGAATCGAAATAACATCTAGTCTATCCGTTTATTTGCAAAGTTTCTGCACTTTATAAATAAGACCATAACACTTATGTCTGGACCGGGCATTCGCAAATTCTGCTTATGTGTTCCACTTTTCGAATCGAAATAACATCTAGTCTATCCGTTTATTTGCAAAGTTTCTGCATTTTATAAATAAGACCACGACACTTATGTGTTAGATTGTTCGCAAATTCTGCCTTTGTGTTCCACTGTTCGATTAGAATTAATCTCTATTTTATCCGTTTATTTGAAAAGATTCTGCATTTTATAAATAATAATAATTGTTCAAAATTTTACCTCACACCCGATATTACAAGTACAAGTGAGCCAGGTGATGAAGATTGTCAAACAGTGTGACAGATGAAATAGGAAGAGAGAGAGAGAGAGAGAGAGAGAGAGAGAGAAGAGAGAGAGAGAGAGAGAGAGAGAGAGAGAGAGAGAGAGAGAGATGAGAGAGAAAGAGAGAGAGAGGATGAGAGAGAGATTCGTTTTTTGTTCAAAATTTCTCTCTCTCTCTCTCTCTCTCTCTCTCTCTCTCTCTCTCTCTCTCTCTCTCTCTCTCTCTCTCTCTCTCTCTCTCTCTCATATTGCACAAGGTTGTACTATTTTACTATTTATCAAGAACAGCCAAGGTGGCAACCCAGTCTCTGTATAAACTAAGCAAGATGGCAACAGGGACCTCGCTCCTTATCCAATGCCGAAGCTTTAATTTGAGTCAAACGGTTTGGTTAAAAAAAAACACCCAAAATAAGTTCGTGTGTGATGGAAGTTGAAGTCGGCTTATTATAAAATCGTTTATGGTCTGTTTGGATTACCCTTTTTAAATAGAAAAGGTGAATATAACAAAAACTTGAAGAATAGGCAAGCTAAATGAAAATTAAATTGACTGATTAAATGAGTACGCGAGGCTGAGTTGCGAACGACTACTGGGTTCCGACATTCCGATCCCAGTGTCATTCATGTTCACCGTACCGTGTTACTGTCTACATACTACATTGCATTGTTAGTGACTGGTCATGTCTTTTTTGTTTGTATGTTTTACGCAAGCTTAATAAAAATTAAATTGACTGATTAAATGAATACGTGAGGCAGAGTTGCGAACGACTCATGGGTTCCGACATTCCGACCCCAATGTCAGTGTCAGTCATGTTCACCGTACTGTGTTACTGTCTACACACTACACGTCATTGTTAGTGACTGGTCATGCCTTTTTTGTTTGTATGTTTCTTTTAATATGGGTCAATTTACAAAGAATAATAATAGAAATGTTCAAAACAAAAACTAGATTCACTATTACGTGCCTGTAATGAAGTGCTTTCCACAAACCGTGAGCGAGAATGATGGTGGAGGTAATGGCAACCATGTGGGTTTGTTATTGCTTCCTGCCTCCGTCAACCCACGCATCCAGTTGCGTAACCCACGCTGAATCTGACCAATAGTAGTGGGCGGGGAGGTACATGCTGCGTCTTCTATCCCCCTCTACCCGTTTTCCAATTGTTTCCTGTCATTGTCTTGGAAAGAGATTACTTAGTTTTGTCCGGACCCTGGCCTGAGTTCCTTGGCTAGGAGGGAAACAGTCGAATGTATAATTAGAGTTTTGGGAGATGATATTTTTTTCCTTGTAAATCATCTCTCTATCATGCATTGTATTATGTTTAGTTTACATATTAAATTATTTGATTTGTAAACATTTGAGTGTATTCCTCTTGGTTGGGACCTGTGCTTGTGTCTGGATGAGGCTTTTAGGTGATCTCAAACTAAGTAGGGATAGTGTGCTCTTGGAATCTACATCCGTTTCCTATTTGAACCAATTCCCCTTTGTCTCACCTTTTCTTTTGTGCTTTAATTGTAATTCTAGAACTTTTTACTATCCCATTTTCTTCCTTTTTACTGGCGCTGATATGACCTTAATGTGTTGCAAGCGCCGTAAAACCCTTAAAAACAAAAACAAAAACAAACACCGCGGTTCGGAACTCATTCGAATTTCATACTAATTAGCCGACTGGAAATGGTTCGCCACTCTTCTCGATCCTGTAGCATTCTTCTGGTTTCAGGCCAGTCCTGGGCCCGTTTTCATGAACGAGGACTGGATTTAGTAATTTACTAGTCTAGTAAATGACTAGCTTGTCTTAGGCCCAAGCGAAGCAGGTGTGTCAAAAATCGGATTTCATGAATGCTTTCTAGTCTTGGAGTGAACTCACTAAATTGGATACATAAATATACCATCTTGTAATCGTTGGAGTCAGATTTTATCAGAAACCCCTCTTGCCCATACGAAATTTGTTCTCGATCATTTAGACATGGCCCCCCGCATCTGTAATTCTCTGTTTAGAAACTGGAATCTGTGAAATATTTCCGTTATTTAAAAAGAAGTTAAAAACAAATCATTTGAATTAAGGCTGGGCCTTCGATATTCATGTTTATGGTTGGGTGTGATCCATTATACTTATTATATACGAACATTTGTGTGAGTGCGTGCTTGTATCTGCGTTTTGATTTTTGGTTAATACTCTAACTTAAAACTTAATGCGTACATAGCTTTATAGTATAGCATTTGACTATATGAATTTTGCCGCTAGCTATATTATTATTATTATTATTATTATTATTATTATTATTATTATTATATTATTATATCATCTTATTATCTTATATTATTATTATATCATATTCATATATTATCATTCATACATCATATCATAATTATTATTATTATTATTATTATTATTATTATTATTATATTATATTATTATATCATTATTATTATTATTAATATATTATTATTATTATATTATTATTATTATTATTATTATTATTATTATATATTATTATTATTCATTCATATCATTATTTATTATTATTATTATTATTATTAAATTATTATTATTATTATTAACTTTTGGTAATATTGATAACACGGTGAAAAGTATTCTCTAAGCTTTCATCTTTTGCTCTTTGGTGTCTACAAAGTGTATTAGCTAACCATGTCAGCCTTTATGAAGTTTGAACACACAAGAAAAACAAACCTCCCAACCTAATTTAAATTTCATAAATGTTTTGAGCATTAGTGAGATCTTTACTTGCGACTATGTGGTCTTGTGGTATGATACTCGCTTTCGGATCGGAAGGTCCTGGGTTCGAGCCTCGCTCGGCGCATAGTTGAGTCCTTGGAAAAGGCTCTTTACTCACATTCTCTCACCGTATTCAGGTGTAAAATGAGTACCTTGCCGTTAACTGCGTTGTCTCTGTCCGAAATTTTTTTTTTGTAATATTGCCTAACAAGCTTCATGTCCCGCCCTACATGTTAAATGTTGCTGTTAACCAGGGACCCCTTGTAAAGCGCTTTGAGCACGTTTAGTGGATATTGCGCTATATAAATTTCAAATTAAAAATTAAAAAGATTTCCAAAAATTCTACTTCAGAAAATGATGATGATGATGACGACGACGATGACGACAATGATGATATTGATGATGGAGATAATAATGGTGATGATTATGATAATGATGATGATGAGGAGGAGTGAGACAACCAGTGGCTGTAAGATCTTAACTACGACCAGGTACAATTACCACGAGTTCTACGATCATTATTACCAGAAGTTATAGTTGCACAACGAACGGACACCGAACGATTGACTGAACAATCACGTGATTAATTTTTTCTCGCGTCCTCTCGTCTAACCTCGTCACTCCGGAATAGAAAGAGGAGGGGAGCGTATATGATATAACGCAATGAAAGTTCTGTCCGAGGACGGGTGGGGGAATATCACCTCTCCAAAACTTACCTTATTATATGAGATCTTGAGATTCTTATCCAATCATCGATTGCTCGTTTGACAGCTAGGAGATCATCTCTTGATTTATGGACAGGCGGCTTTGCGTAAAGGCGGTGAGTGTTGTATACATCAAAGAGTACCGCTGACCGATGGGTAAATAGTAGTTGTGTAACCTAAAAGTCTTGCCGACTCGACTGCAAGGTCTTGTATGTAATAGTTGCGTCACCATCTCAACGCTCAGGAATTAATTAGTGAGGCAGGACTCTCAGTATATATATAGAATGCAAATTTTCACTCACATTTTTGTGGCCGAGACGACTCGTTTCTGATTTTTCCACGTCTTCAGTCGGCGTGATCCATTGTATTGCAAAAATGTGAGTGAAAATTTGCATTCTATATTAGCTCTAACCATCATTATCGAGCACTTTCGTACCTACAAACCTACCAACACTCATAAATATATATATATATATATATATATATATATATATATATATATATATATATATATATACACACACACACACACACACATCATATATATATATATATATATATACACACACACACACACAAACATATAATATATATTATTTAAACTTTTATAATACAATATAACAAAACACGATTGTGTTTAAAGCTTTGAATCACACGAGATACATCAGTGCTCGTCGGATGAGAATAAAAAATGAGATATAAATCAGAAAATCGACCGGAATAAAGAACTATCTTTAACCATTCATTCCACTCCTTTTTTAAGGACAGTAATCCTTATTTATTTGGATCATTTTAATTTGTTATTTTCAGCATTGTTTGCTTGATCCAACTTTTCACTAAACTAAAGATTTTGTTTCTGATCCAACTTTTTAATTAGCACAGTGATGCTAACTTTCACTTTTGCCAAAATGGAGGGAGAATGCACTTCAAGCAAAAGGTAAGGTTCTAAAATGTATTTAATACTTGATTTAAGTCCTGAAATTGAATTGAAATTTATGGTATATGTTTTAAATTTAGTTTTACAACATTCATATATTTGAATAAGTTGAAACTTGCTGGAAATCTTTATTTTTGCACGTGTCCTAAAGGACACTGGGACCGAATACCCCCTTTGTTTTGTCTTTGGATGTGTCCTTTTTAGAGGACACTGGGAACATAGGCATACATTTTGTCACATTGTATATTTTAAAGTATTTATTATCAATGATGTGTCTAGCTTTTCATGTAATCTACTTACCATTTTATGATGATAGCTGTAGATCTAGATCTAAAATTAGATCTAGATCTAAAATTAGATCTAGATCTAGATATAATCTGAATCAAAATTCAACATTTAACCTCTTTCCTTCCCTGTCAATTGAATACATGTAATATGTTGTTATGTTTATTCTGAATATTATGTTACACATTTATAAATGATTTTGCCTTTTATTCCATCCAGACAAAGGATGTTCACTTTGAATGAAGTCCTGAGTCAACTGGAAGATGACGCAGAGACAGTGGCAAATGTCGACGTCTTCATTTCCCCACCTGCTGATGGCAGCAATTCAGACGAGGACGATGTGAATGAAGATATTCAAGAAAGCATTTCTGCAAGCGATTTGTCACGACGGCAGTTGAGAAGCAGGGCGCATGCACATGTGACTCGTACTGATGGGATAATTTCAACAATTGGAGATGTAAGTTTTACATGAAAGCTAAGCTAATGACTATGAAAAGAGGGACTTAAGGGTGTAAGAAAACTAGTGCCTGATGTAAAGGGTATTCGTTCCATGTAATAATAAGAGTAATTACTTCATGCATGTTTCACCAGGGTAAAGTTAGGTTGATATTTGATTGTGAGATCACTCGTTTATGTTTAGCCTGCATGCTTATAGAAAATTGAATACATGTATAATTATAATTCATCTAATCATTTCTAATGCTAATGTTCAAAAGAATGTAGATTATGTTAACATTATATGGCTATTTTATCGATCCTCATTCAATGTCGGGTTACATGTTTTTCTTCACAGGATTCTGATGATGGGAACTCCAGCAGTAGTGACTCAGAGGATTCATCTGCGCCTGACGAGTCAGGACCGAGTCGAAAAGGCAAAGGGAAAGGAAAGGTGTCCAAGCCGTCACGTCTATGGAGGAAAGAGGATCATGCAAACGAGGCAACACCATGGACTCAACCTCGACCAGCATTTCTCGAGAAAGATCTATCGCCAACCAAGTGCTTCGAGCGATACTTTGATGATGAAGTAATCGAACACATGATCAAAGAAACGGAGAGATATGCGGGCAGCAAAGGGGATCATACCTTTGACATTGATATGGCAGAAATGAGGGCGTTTTTGGGCATACTTTTTATTTCAGGCTATAATGTTCTTCCCAGAAGAAAGCTGTATTGGCAACAAGAGGAAGATGTATTGAACAATGCCATAAGCAGTACCATGAGTAGAAATAGGTTTGATACCATCATGCAGTATCTTCATCT
Source organism: Berghia stephanieae (assembly GCF_034508935.2). Taxonomy (NCBI): domain Eukaryota; kingdom Metazoa; phylum Mollusca; class Gastropoda; order Nudibranchia; family Aeolidiidae; genus Berghia; species Berghia stephanieae. The sequence continues at coordinate 94,827,865 of NC_088362.1, read as the reverse complement.
TGCTGACAATGATCGATTGCAGCCTGGTGATAAATTTGCCAAAGTGCGTCCCCTGTACAATTTGTTAAATGAGAGGTTCATGAAGTTTTTTCCTTTAGAGGAAAACCTGTCCATCGACGAGTCGATGATACCCTACTATGGCAAGCATTCATGCAAACAATGCATCAGAGGCAAGCCTATTAGGTTTGGTTACAAGCAATGGGTGCTAGCTACACCTCTGGGTTCTGCTGCCCATTTGGAACTGTACCAAGGTGCACGGGGTATGGTCGTCAGATGGGCCTTGGTCATGGTGTGGTAATGGGGTTAGTGGATCATTTGCCAAAGGATGTACCTTTTCACTTGTTTTTTTTGACAATTTTTTCACTGGATTTGGGTTACTAAAGGGGCTTAGAGAAAGAGGAATTGGGGGGACAGGAACTGTCAGAAGTAATAGAATGGAAAAGTATCCAATTGATTTGAAAGCAATGAAGAAAACTAAGAGGGGACCTTTTGAATTTAGGCACGATAGGCAAGATGACATCCTTGTTTGTACTTGGAACGACAATTCCGTGGTAACATTGGCTTCAAACAAGGAAGGCGTATATCCTTTGGCAAAGGCAAGTAGCTGGTCGGCACAGGAAAAAGCAAAAGTGTTCATTGACCAACCGGCTATTGTTCAGAAGTACAATGTGTTTATGGGTGGAGTTGATCGTCTGGATCAAAATGTGGGGTTGTATAGGATCAGCATCCGGGCAAAAAAAGTGGTGGTAGCCCATTTTCGCCTTCTTGCCTGATGCATCTGTCAACAATACCTGGCTATTGTACAGAAAGTCACCAGCTTATGAGAATGATCGAATGGACCATCTTGCATTCAAAAGAAGCATTGCAATGACATATTCGAAGGTTTTAAAAGCAAAACAGACTTTGTCCAGACTTCCTGGTGCTACTCCAACAAAGCGCCAAAAAGTGTCTGATGATGTCTGCAACAGTAGTATTGGTCATCATCTACAGTCCATGCCAAAGCAGAGGCGATGCAGGCAATGTGGAAAGAAGGCAAATTTAATTTGCCTAGCATGTGATGTCCCTCTACACCAAAAATGTACACTTCTATTTCATTCGTAGATTGGAGTTTGTGAGGCGGGGAAGGATTCTGGGTGTCTTTTTGGGGGTTTGGGGCGGTGGCGTAATAAAATTACTATTTACTAATACATGTATTTTGAAGATTTATGCATAATCTACCACTGCAATGGACATTTTCATTGTTATTTCCATTAATATGAATGCTGATTTATCAATTAATGTTGGATTTTTGAATGATGTCAACACAAGTAATTTCACCCCATTTGTTCCCAGCGTCCTTTTCAAAGGACACATTGAGAAAGTTGAAAACAAATAAATATTTTTTTTTTAAATTGACAAAAATTACTTTAGATTACTTATTTCGGCTGCATTTTCCATCACATATGTCAAAATGAACATTTTTTAGCAATGACTATCCCGCACAAATCTTTGGGCCTCTTTTTCGCTCACGAAGTGCCCGAATTCGCGTCAAAATATGGGACGAAGCCGTTTCGTATATGCTATTTTAAAAAAATTAATTACGACGCTGTTTGTCGATGAATATGACTGAAAGTTGGCACACAGTTAGAAAAACGGTCATTTTAGATTATGTCAAGCGACAAAACTCGTGCGATTACCAGAAGACCGTTAAAAATAGATTTTACTCTTTGGAGTAAAATATTTCTAAAACTACCGGGCGTGGAGGTTTTGTCGCTGACAAGGTAATACATGAACATTTCTTCTTTTTGGTTGTAAAATTTCATATGAATATGACGAGTACTTTTCCCGTATTTTAAAAAACACCATCCTAATTTGCTCTTCAAGTTTCAATCTTTTAATCCACTTATTACGCAAGATACAACCAAAGGTCGAAAAAAAATGACGAAAAAGCGTCCCATATTTTCGCGTTTTTTTCCTCTTTGCGGGTCATCCAAATAAATGACACCTTTGAAACTGCATAACTTGTTTATTTATGAATGGATTTTCAAAATTCAAAAACATTTTTACTCAGTGGAGATAGGGCTTTGATTTTAGACAAAAAATTTCCTCAAAAAGAGAAAAAAACATTTTTCATAGCCATTGCTACATTTTTCTCAATCTTGGGCATTAATGGGTTAAAGTTACAGTGGTGCTTCACTGTGCGTACTTCGTGAAATCTTAACCTCTTACAGTGACACTGATTTTTTTCTCCAGATTGCTTATGCAGAATAAATCGTTTCCACAAATAGAACAGTACAAGTATATTTCGACTCGGGCTTCAATTAAACTATAGAGCAGTATAATTAGGTGCCCATAACGTAAACAAAGGTCTAGAAGCACATGGCAAACCACATGTTCCTGTCTTGACAGCTCAAGTTCCAATGTAAATTATAGAAAAAAATAACCTTTAAAATTTGGCTGTTAGGTGGCAAAAGAAACATATATTCATAAATACTCGATCATGCATCAAATAATGTCTAGATATGGATATTTTATGGAACAAAAGGTAAAATTTATCAAAAGTTACAGTCTATCTATTTTTAGACCAGAGCAAATTATTGCGCTGGTGTGAACAAGACGAGAATTATTCGGAGCCTGGTTTTCAGAATAATTTAGCCTTATATTATTATTTCTGCAACTGTTAGATTTTATGTAAACATATTTTCAATACTGAAAGTGTATTGCCTACAACTCAAACTACAAAATTGTGAGACCTATATTGTGCGTAAATTATTCCGGTCCCTAACGAAAATCACTAGCAACTTGTTATTGTTTACGTTTGGGGCAGCTAATTTTACTGCTCTATAAATCGCAAAGCTTGTCTTTTAATGATAACATTAAGACTAAGATCTGGAGTTTGGGGAGTGTAAGATGGAATCTCGCCATTAATGGTTTAAATTGTGTCGTGAATAGATTTTTACATCTCATTCACGATAAAAAAATAAAATAAATAAATAATATGCACAAGGCATGTATCTCCACATGAGTGGGTAGTCGCCACCGAAGTGGGTAGTTACGCGATTACTCCCGGGTATGTTCGTCCGGTAAAAGGAACAGAGTCAACACTTGACTAATTTCAATCAAATATCCATTATCCGTTTCGTAGTGAAAAGAGCTTGAAAATGAAGGCAACCCCGTTTTTAACCCCTTGTGACGTCACAAACTCACGGGAAGAAACTACACACAACAGTGAATGGAACTCACCATGACACCCAAGGTTACCCAGCATGAGAACAATTCACAACAACTTAATAGCCAAACAACAACAAACTGGAACACATTGAAACACAACAATAAACGTTCCTACAATTGTTTTGATTTTAAAAAAAAGAACACACACACACACACACACACAAGCGCGCGCGGTCACGACAGCGAGGACCATCTATAGATAGTATGTGCTTCGCGAAGAAGCTCATAACATTGCCATCCGGAAGTATGACGGACCAACACACACAACTGTGTGTATCCATGAACGATTATAGTCGGGTTAATACAGTTCAGTGAGCATTACTCATAAACACGGATGGCAAAAAACAATAACAAAGGCCTGAGTGACGTCATCTTCGAACTATCTATACTATTGCTTGTGTTGCAACAGTAAACCAGTTTAACGTGTACGTAGATCCTGAGGCTAGATGCCCCGTTGCCGTGCACTCACACGAACACACACACGCACACACACACGCACTCACTCACACACACACATCACTCACACACTCACACACACACACTCACTTACTCACTCACACTCATTCACACACACACACACACTCACACACACACGCACACACACACACACACACACACACACACACACACACACACACACACACACAGAGCCTCGCATCCGCTACGAACTAATTTTGCGCACCAATTTTTACTGCACTTATGCACCAACTTGCATACATATCTAGGGACACTTTTTTCCGTATCTTTTTCTCAATAAACTTTTTTAAAAACCTTTGTTTTTGTTTTTTTGCGCGGCACCATTGTAAACAGACGTAAACTCACACGATTTCGCGAGGAATGAATCATGGAAAAATTTAGGATATAATTTCAAACACAACTTTTGAAATTCATGAACGATTGTCTCGTACCGAATGTTTTTTGATAGAAAACAAATGCATCTTCAAATCTAAACTGTTTTTGACGGTCAGCGTTAAGTTTTTTTAAAAATATTTTTCTGTCCAACCCAAGAAGCCCACTGAGTCCAACCGAATGATTGTAAAAGATAAAGAATCTAAGAATTGGTACCACCGGCGCAGCTCTCTAGTAGTGTCAGTGGTAGGGGGGGGGGGGGGGGGGTGAATGGGCAATGTGTTAGAGCGGCGGTCGAATCTTTGAGAAGGGAATACAAAAATACCAAACGGTACTTATACTATATACTACTACTACTATACTACTACTACTACTACTATATACTACTACTACACTACTACTACACTACTACTACTCTACTACTACTATACTACTACTACTACACTACTACTATACTACTACTACTACTACTACTACTACACTACTACCATACTACTACTCTACACTACTACTACTACTACTACTACTAACTACTACTACTAACTACTACTACTACTACTACTACTACTACTACTACTAACTACTACTATCTACTATTACCACTACTACTACTACTACTACTACTACTACTACTACTACTACTACTACTACTTCTTCTTCTTCTTCTTCTTCTTCTTCTTCTTCTAATATTACAAATCTTATGTCTTTTATCTTCCATTATACGTCAAAAATGCCAATAAGGAGTCGGCGAAGGGCGATGTTGAAAGGTATTACAGTAGCAGAAGTTTTAAAAACGAAGGTGCTCTGACCAAACTTTCGCACCGTATAGACCACACAATTAAAAAACGTATGTTTTCTAGGAATGTGTTAAGTTTTTCTTCCTCTTAAGTGCCCATGTTCCGCAGTTGTAAATAAGGCCAGACTTGACAAGAGACTTGTAGAGCTTGATCTTTGTAGGTATTTTGCTTTTGTTATTTCTTATCCATATCTTTGTGATCTGTCTAGAAGTTTGTGGAAAGTTGTTTTCTTCTCTGAATACCATCCTATTCTCCAAGTAGTGATTCCATCTTTGTAGTCTTTTGTTAGCCAATCCCCATCCCCTTTGACAAAAGAGTTATGTCTGTTTTCGAGACGTTGACATGTTTGTGGTTTTCAAGTGTGACCTTTACTGCAATGAACTTAATTTGATCGAGACTGATTGAGTTGACGTCATCTGCGTAAGCAATTTCTCACGGAAGTTCATTTTCTACTATGATTTGTGGCATATTTAGGTGCTTTCCTACACCTCTTATTGCATTTTCTTTATATACAATGAACCAAATCAGTCTCAAGCTATCTCCTTGAGGTGTGCCGATGTTGGTAAGCAGTTGGACTTTGATGGAGGACCCATTGATTCATGGATTCTGGTCTTTACCTAAGTTCAGAAGAAATCGGACTATTCTAAGTTCGTCTTTCATAACTTCTCCTTCCATGATCTTAAGAAGACCATGTCGATCTACAGTGTCAAAGGTACCGGACATCTTTTACAGTGATGTTGGCCCTTTCCGCCCAGGTTTTCGCCACTAGCCGTTTGTGCTTCCATACAACATTTATTGCAGAACTTCCGTTTTTTTACTGAAGAGTCTTTGCCTTAACGTTATATTACTTTAATAACAAATTAAAAAATGTTAAATTTCTATACTCCCATGATAAACCTTTCTGTGTTTCTAATACGTATATCAATTTTCGGTTTACAAATATTTGGGTATTTTAATTGACAATAAATTGCAGTGGCATTTGCTGTTATCTCTAAATTGAACAAAAGAATGTATTTTAGTTGGAAACTTTCAGAATTTGACATAGACAAAACGTTATGCACCCTTTTTTATAGATCCGTTTTCGGAACCGTTATTATTTTTTGTATTACAGCATGGTGTGGAAATGCCAGTATTTGTGACATTAACAAAATTGATCGGATAATTGATAAAACCAGGAGTTATACTTACCCAATTTCAAATGTGGAAGAACTGTTCGAGAGATTTTGTCTAACTAAAATGGAGAAAGTTATGAAGGATGGCGATCACCCCCTTCGCAAATATATTATGTTCTCCATGAGGAGCCTTATATGTCTTATATATATATATATATAAATATATATATATATATATATATATATATATATATATATATATATATATATATATATAAAAACAAAGACAACACGTCACCGTAATTCATTTTTGCCACATGGTGTTAGAATTTTTAACGCGCAACTGTGATTTAAATTAAATACTATCTTTTAAATATACACACACACCAGTTCGGACTAAAGGCCTGAGGTATGGCCTATCTCAATTTATTAAATTTATATATAAAGTGTTGCTATTGGTTCTTGATTGTATATTTTTACATTTTTGTACATTTTCATTTATATTATATGTATACATTGTCGCCATAGATTCTTAACTTTGTGTTTATACATTTTTATGCATGCCACGTCTGTAAACGAATTTCCATTTTTTGGATGAATAAAGTATATATTATTATTATTATTATTATATGTTTTATTCTCTGCTTAGTGAATATATCATAACAAAAATGAAGTGAATAGAGAACTGCCAGAGGACAATAGAGAACAAAAACAAAACTTTGCGGCGATCGGGAGTCAAACCTACGAACTGACTGTTACGAGAGAGGCGCTCCACAATCGACGCTATCCACCACTCTATAAATAGTGATTTCAATCCGAGTCCCTTTTTGAGGTCATGAGTTCAACATAAAAAGACTACAAAAGTTCATTGGCGAGTTATCAGTTATACTATAAACCCTTTTCTCAACACAAACATATACAACACAGAGACGATTTAGACAGTGAGTAAGCTCCGATACTTTGAGTGAATTCCCGCCCAATATGGTATGTACAGCTTTTGGTGCATAAGAATCATAATGGGATCAAGAAGCGAAGGAGAAGTACTAATCATAAAAGATTATGAAAGATATTTGGATTACATCGATAACCCCCTTCCCCTCCTCCCCCACCCTCCACACATACAAACACACATTCATAGACATATAAACACACACATACACACACACTCTCTCTCTCTCTCTCTCTCTCTCTCTCTCTCTCTCTCTCTCTCTCTCTTTGTTTTTTGTTTTTGTTTTTTGTTTGTTTTTACAGGCAAATCAAATTTAAAAGGATCATTAACTTTAGTCCGGAGAAATTCTGAGACCAAATTCTTTTACAATAACAAAACATATGGTTTCATTTTACCAAAGTTTTTTTTTTCAAAGTTTATTCAATCTTAGGCTTTCGCCAATAAATCAACAATTTGATGACAACATACATGAAAGTGGGGAAAATGGTAAATCGAACCAAACGATAAACTGATACAGTTAATAACCACACAAAAATTACAACAATCGTAATACCACCAATACGTACAGTAATAATAATAATAATAATAATAATAATAATAATAATAATAATAATAATAATAATAATAATAATAATGATAATGATAATAATAATAATAATGATAATAATAATAATAATAATAATAATAATAATAATAATAATAATAATAATAATAATGATAATAATAAATAATAATAATAATAATAATAATAATAATAATAATAATAATAATAATAATAATAATAATAATAATAATAATAACAACAATAACAACAACAATATTAATATTACCATTATAATTACTACCACAATCATCACTATTACCACCACCATCATTACCACTATCACTACCACCATCACCATCACTATTACGTTTCCAATCAGTTTTTCTCGTTATTTAAAAATTTGATACCCATCACAACAGACCTCCTTACTACTACGAAAATTCCCGTAGAACTACGGCTAAATCATGAGCTGTATATAATAAAGGTTTTTAATTAAATGCCATTTCTTGAAAACGAAGTTCTGGTGCCAGAGCTATCAAGAAAAAGGAGTTAAAAACATTTTCTCCCACGCATTATAAGGACAAGCTGGTGATTTTTAAGGGTAGTTAAAATATCTACGGTGTTATTTACCCTAAAAACTACGAATTACATTTCCCTATTTCAAGTAGGCAGGTCTGCTATGATAAGTATCAGTTCCATAGTCAAAATAAGACAAACAGAAATAACGTTGATTTAATCTTAGGCTTTCGCCAATAATCCATACAATTTGACGACAACATACATGAAAGTGAGGAAAAAAGGTAAATGAAACCAAAGCATACCATTAATAATCATAAAAAATACAACATTGTAATACCACCAATACTTACAATAATAATAATAATAATAATAATAATAATAATAATAATAATAATAATAATAATAATAATAATAATAATAATAATAATAATAATAATAATAATAATAATGATAATAATATCTAGTATTGTTTTTGTAAATGAGGACCACGCTTATACCCCATTCGTTGACAATAAAGAAGATGGGAATTATATCGTAGTAATTCTGTTTCGGATAATAAAGTAATTGACATTTAGTAACACTAGGTGTAACAAATTGCTTTGGTCTAGGTGATCTTTATCCTCGGGGAAATTCCAACATAAATAGCCCACCCCCTTTCTATCTTATTTAATACATTTCTATCGATAATTAAAGTTCTGGAAGAGTGCGATTTTGCGAACATTGCCTAGAAGTTACAGGCATATTAGTTAAACGTATTGTTTGGTAGAATTACAGAATTAATTCCCAAAGACAAAGAAGTGAATATTTTAGAATATCACAAACATATAAGTAATTTTCCGTACTGATATAGAGCGAAACAACCTTGTGTACTCCAATTATTCCATGTCAAGGATTGTTTTCTTTGTTTTTAAGAATTTTACGGCGTTTGTGACACATGCAGGTCATTTCAGGGCATTGAAAAGACAGAAAATGTATTAGGTCGTCTAAAAGTATACTTTTGTCAAAGGCACCTGCGAATAAATAAGACAAAGGTAAATTGTTCAACTAGGGCACGGATTTATATTCCAAGAGCACCCCTCGGATTTATATTCCAAGAGCACCCCTCGGTTTACTTAGTTTGAAATCGCTTAGAAAAAGACACAATCAAAGGATCCTAACAAGTGAAATACAATACTTTTTTTTACAAATTATATTCAAAATAGCATCAACGAAGAAAAAAAGTATTACAATTCATTATCGAGAGATAATTTTACAAGGGAAGACAGAAAACATTAATAATAAACATAAACTGCTAAAACTAATACTATACATCTGACTGTTTCCCCGTAGCCAAGGACTCCGACCAGTGTCAGGACAAATCAATTAATCTAATTTCTAGACAGAGATAACAGGTCATTCGGACAACATGAAAGGGGACAAAAAACACAGCAAGTGATCTCCTGTCCATTATTCTTCCAGCATGATTGGTGATGGCCAATAGATTGATATTTTATTTTGACTGACATAATGAGAGGCTTCTCACAATTGAAAGTCCTGTTTGGATATCGATGTGCATTTCTATATTATTTTAGGACTAAAGGCACTCGCACTGCTTCTCGAACTCAAGGATATGTCATATTATAACGAGTGTTTAGTTTTCATTACTCTATCTAGTATCAAATACAGAAGAGTTAAGGGGGCATCATTACATCTCTGAATGATAATTTATAAATTAGAAAACGCAATGCCATCAATTTTTTAAAAGTATACTAAAGGCGAAGTTTATATATATATATATATATATATATATTCAATAGCTTATAGTTTATACCAGTTATTTTCGATTTTACATTGCCGTAAGATATATGTTCATTACGTTCACAAGATAATACAAGCTTTTTGAGATATGCATTATGTGCTATCATTAAATAAGGTATTCAAAGAACAACTCTTATTCATCTTAAACAAAATAAGATAAGATAATAATACTGGTTATTATCAATCTGATAATAATAATAATATAATAATAATAATAATAATAATAATAATAATAATAGTAATAATAATAATATAATAATAATAATAATAATAATAATAATAATAATAATAATAATAATAATAAATAATAATAATAATAATAATAATAATAATAATAATAATAATAATAATAATAATAATAATAATAATCAGCCAATTGTGCAATCGCAACTAATCTTTATCATGGTAAACTATCAATGCCCAATCCCCCCGCCACCCCCCCCCCCCCCCCCCCCTCTCATTTTTTGTCTACTGTCTCTGCATTTCAAAAATTTGATAACTTCAAACATACTTGGTCTATTTTTCAGTTTTTCCGGCAGGCAATTTCTTCTCTCATGCGTATACCTCGAAAATTCAATTAGACAATGGTATTCGTCTTCTATTACGTCACAAGCAGGACATTTACGATCATTTCTATCTACTTTTCTTGTACCCCATCTACCCCTTTCTATATAAAACAAATGAGAACTCAATCTGATTTTTGAGATGGCAACGCTGTAAGATTTATTATTACACAGTTTCATATATGGTTCTAACTCAAATGTGTCTTTAATGTGTTTATACAACCGTCCAGACGTCGTCATCGACATCTCAGCGTGCCACTCTTGTCAAACATATCATTAAAGCGTTGTTTTAAAGCCGCCAGAAAGAATTTTTCATTTGTTACATTTTGTTTTAACCCAATAATGGCCCATTCCACTCCTATCCAGCAACTGCTTCACCAGGCTTACCCAAGTTGTTGTGTTTGGTTCATTAATATTCAATTGCACTAGTTCTTTGTATATTGTATACTCCCTCTCCACGACACCATGCAACACCAAGATGTTCCTCCTGCGGCTTCTGGCATCACTCTCAATCGCCCTCGCCTCTAACATATCCACGGGCCTGCGCAACACTCCCACGGGGCAATTCTCGCCTTACTACGTTGCATCTTTCCCTCCTCTATCCTGTCCAACCTCTCCTTTTGTCCTTTCATATTTTCCATTATCCTGTCCATTTGTTCTTTAATGGTACTTAGCTGTCCCATCACCGCTATAACCGAGCTAACGCTGTCTTTAACTCCATCAATGACATTCCTCAATTCTTTGAATTCCCTTCTCAATTCACATATCTCGTCAGTAATACTTGGTAGATCGTCGCTACACCCTCTTAATCTCTTTGAACTGGAAGCTGGGGTAGACATGGTTTGGTTTGGTTACTGATTATAAATATGTACGTATTACTACAGTACATTGAAGAGAGAGAGAGAGAGAGAGAGAGAGAGAGAGAGAGAGAGAGAGAGAGAGAGAGAGAGAGAGAAGGAGGGGGGGGGGGGTTACGGTTGGTAGAAAACAGTTCACGATTCTTGTCACAGAGTGACAAAACAATGACACGGAATGTTTACACAATGACAATCACAATCCAGATAATTATAACAACCAAGGTCTACAGATGAACAACGACGATGACGGTGACGATGATAGTGAAGAATACAATGACTGAGATGATTTTACTGTGATTTGATGTCTCGAATGGTGATATAATGGCAGAAGTTACAGAATTTTGTACTATTCTTACCTTTTTAATTGAAAATCATGAAAACACAAAATATTTAACCAGTCTGAAATATAGTCCAAAAGATAAAGGGAAATGAGACGACACACAAGATATTTAACCAACTTAAATATAGTCCAAAAGATAAAGGGAAATGAGACGAAAACACAAGATATTTAACCAGGCTGAAATATAGTCCAAAAGATAAAGGGAAATGAGATGAACACACAAAATATTTAACCAACTTAAATATAGTCCAAAAGATAAAGGGAAATGAGACGACACACAAGAATTTAACACTTAATATATCAAAAGTAAAGGGAAATGAGAAAACACAAGATATTTAACCAGGCTGAAATATAGTCCAAAAGATAAAGGGAAATGAGATGAACACACAAGATATTTAACCAACTTAAATATAGTCCAAAAGATAAAGGGAAATGAGACGAACACACAAGATATTTAACCAACTTAAATATAGTCCAAAAGATAAAGGGAAATGAGACGAAAACACAAAACATTTAACCAGTCTGAAATATAGTCCAAAAGATAAGGGAAAGAACGAAACACAATATTTAACGTCTGAATATAGTCAAGATAAAGGGAAATGAGACGAAAACACAAAACATTTAACCAGTCTGAAATATAGTCCAAAAGATAAAGGGAAATGAGACGAAAACACAAAATATTTAACCAGTCTGAAATATAGTCCAAAAGATAAAGGAAAATGAGACGAACACACAAAATATTTAACCAGTCTGAAATATAGTCCAAAAGATAAACAGATGAGAAAACACAAATATTAACCAGTCGAAATATGTCAAAGATAAAGGGAAATGAGACAAACAGACTAATATACATTCCAATCCAAGACAGTAACAATTACTTGAGAAATATACGATAATATGCCCGATGACACCACAGCAGATAGAAACACGTCTTGACACCTTGACACACAAACAAGTCCCAAGAAAATGTACGTCACGCCTCGATGAGTCAACGTATTCTATTTAAATAAGCCTGGAATTCTTAATCTTATGATTTCTTAGGGTCTCAAGTTTTTGAATTAGAGACTTGTTGGTAACGAACCGTATTATGTCGGGTAAACCTGATACTTAAAGTTCAATTTTAAACTTAACAAATAAAGTTTGGAGAAAAATAAATGCTTTCATTTCGGGGAGAGAGAGAGAGAGAGAGAGAGAGAGAGAGAGAGAGAGAGAGAGAGAGAGAGAGAGAGAGAGAGAGAGAGAGAGAGAGAGAGAGAGAGAGAGAGGTTGGTATTTCAAACTGGGGAAAAGAACACAGAAAAGCTTTATTTCTTAATTCTAATCATTAATTTTTACTTTAATAGAACAAATGTTCTCCTTTTGTCCCATTCCGACAGATACCCGAATTAACTAGGAAGATCAAGATATCCCGGTCAAAGCGACCAAAAGAATAAATAAATGTTTTTTTGATCGTATATTGGACAATAAACAATCATTTGAAATAATAATAATAGTTTACCTCCAGCTTTTATCATGATGGTTTTCTTCCTTGCGGGTCCATGTCCGGCTTCTGTCCTGGCAGACACCTAAGATTAGCAGAAAAAGGTCTAAACATATGATTGGCAGCAGCTATTAATATTCTTTAGACAACGAGAAATGGATTTAAATAGAAGATTTAGCCAATAATTATAGAAAGGCAATTTGGAAAATAAATTTGTCAAACTATATCAGTTTACGTACTTAACACAATTTGGCCTGAAAACTCGTCCTTAAAATAGGTCCCAGGTTTGAGTGTTTTGGGTTCATTTAAGTAGATCGATAATTTGAGGACGAGTTTTCTGGCCAAATTTTGAATTCGTGTTTTACTAGAGAGTACGGCAGTTAACTTGGATAAAAGGTGTGGCTAGATAAATACAATGAAGGATATAATATATAACATTCAAATGATATAAGAAAAATCCATATGGAAAGTAAGAAAACACTTAGTAGGGTTCCCGAGACCATTGTTATTTCGGATTCGTGTAAAGTTTCTTTATAAGACGAATAAACAGACAAAAAATAAAATTTTTGTCCGATTGGAACTTGGATCTGACCTTTCGGGGGGGTCACATGGAGTTCAAACAAGGTAACATTATGATTAAATTCAGAACTCCCATAATATCAAGAATTTGATAACTTGCATATGACCAAAAAAACATTAATAGGATCTAAATATACCACCTAAGAAAAAAATTAAATCATTCATGTAAAAGTTGTTATTGCCTTTTATTTACGTATCCTTTCTAAAAAGAGCACGATTTACTGGAATATCACATAAACTGTTAAGAAAATTATAACTTGTAAAGAGAACAAATAACTGCTCATACAGAGAATAACGTTATTTACAAATTGTAAATAAATGGTTAATGGAGTTGTCGCCAATGAATTCTGTTACTAAAAATCGAGCTCAAATGATATATATGGAAATCTATAGCACGAAAAAAACCTTGCTTATGTGTCCTTAGGCTCTATACAAAAAATCTTATCTCTGTATCGAAATTCAAATGAGTTATCGCCCTTTTTTACAATGAAGGAAAAACTCAAGTGTTTATTTGTAAAACATCTAGAAACTTGTTGATAAGACAATACTTTTCAAGAAAAAATAGGAGCAACTGAATAAATTCAAATTTATTTTGTAGATCACAACTACATCAGATGAGTTTCGATGTGGTTATCGCCCATTATAGCTTGTAACTAATTATAATACGTGTAGCCTATTTGGAAAGCAATTCCAGCCAAATTACAAATTATATTGTTGATATATAATGAGCCAGCATACACAAATCTCAGGTATCGTGTCTCAATTGGAAAGAGTTATTATACTTTTACATATTTTTACTGCAGCAAGTCTCTTCTTTTGAAAGCCTCGAAAACTGTTAACAAAACAAATTATTCGTAGACAACAAATGGAAGCTAATAAAGAGGTTAACATGATTTATAAATTATTGCTTATCAGTCCTTCTACTTCTCGTTCATACTCGAGTCTTTTAACTTGTCAGAGAAGTCATGACCAAGACTAACATTCTGTGAGAGATGTCTGCCTTTCTGATTTTGAGAAGTCCTTTGATTTATATTTATTTGCCAAATGTCTCACCATATCTACCTATACTACAATTGTTTCTTTTTTTCTTGAAAAGCTTCACAGTTATTCGTTGTGAAATACATGTTATCTAATACCAGACTTATATCTGAGATTTTTAATGACATACTCCATCTCTTCAGGGGAGATTGCATGTGCATGATAACCCCTACAGCAAAAGCTTCTAAGCATAATGATATTATTAACAATTCATAAATATATTACATGAAATATAATTCGACGGAGTTTTTTTTTCCAAATAGCGTTTTCATATTGAAAACAATTTATGTTGTTTAAGAACCAGACTTCTGTCGTAACAGACACCATGATATTATTGGTTAGTAACAATGATTCAAAATGAAATAATGTAGAGGTAGGGAAAGAAATGGCCAAGATTTCAAATCTCTTATAAGAGATATATTCAATTTGCATGTTGACATTTACAAAACAGGCTGCAGTCCAATGTTGCCTTCCTGCATTTGCGTCGGAAAACGGAACATCCTATTAATATGAAAGGCAGCTTTGGCTTCAAGCAGCGTTGTCAAAACATGAATCATTAATTGGATTTGGTAAGACATCAATGACTCATTGACTGTGGCCCAAATAATCGCTTGAAAGACAATCCTTTTTTGTCTGCATTTATCAAAAAAATGTTGCCAGTCCCTTGAAATTTAGAAATCAATCACACGTTGCCGACTGCTATGGCCTCGTTTTTATTTTCCTGCTTTCTTTTAAAGAGAGAGGAATATAACGGTCCCAACCAACATCTACTCTTTTGTGCTAGATGCAGTCATGTAAGATTCTTGGTCAAGCACTTTTCCTCAAAATATTCGTCAAACATGTTTTCCTTAGTTGCTTTTTCTGATACACAAAAAAGGAAAAGGAAATCATATTGGAGACACTGACATCATCATATTCAGGAGATCCGACTTTGTACATGCATGTGGCAATCCTCAAGGTGATAAAACTGGTGGAAATGTTGATGATACTGCTCGGGTTATCCAAAATATAAAACGTTTTCCCAAAGAAACTCCTTGTTATTTGAGATGTTCTACTTTACAGTTACATTGGGGTCTTTTAAACCCATTTTTCTACGTGATATGGCTGTTCTAAATGGGTCATTACCCAATCTGTAGTATTAAATATTTAAGGGATGATAAGTCTGTCAAATAGTGTTAGTTTTACTTATTACTTTACACGCCTGTGATTGATATTAGCAAATTTCATTCTTTGATTAGGATTGAATAAAGCGTGATAGGCAAGATATTCTTTGAAAAAGGTACATTAATACTCACATATAAATCAAATCAAGGGCAATAACTCAAACAAATTGACAGGAATTTCCCCAAAACTGTGTCTGTGAATTGGTCAATAAATAAAGCTTTCTTTTCCTTTTCTAAAATGTTTGAGATTATCAAAAGTGTAGAAGTGATTACATGTTAAATGTAGCTGTCTTTAAACTTGAGTGACCTCTAATTGACCTTCAAGTTCCAATCAGCCAACATTTTTTCAAGGATATCAATCTTACCAACTTTGAAGAAAAACAGAATTCCACACGAATATAAAACAGCACGAGTTTTTGCACTATTCAGTGACTCTACCATAATGGGCGATAACCAAATCAAATATTGTGCATTTTGCTTTTAACTTTATTTCCTTGTTACTGATATCCAAAACAGGAAACTATATTATTTGAGTAGAAGAAGATAAAGCCTAATTTGTAGGTTATTAGCGGAATATCTAAAAATCAAATCAAGAGCAATAACTCGTACAAATCGAAGGGATTATTAACAAAAGTGTGCATGCGACCCGTTTAACATATTATAATAATAACAACGTTTTTATGTCCTTAAAGATGTTATAAAATATCGATAATTTGCAAGTAATAAAATGTTTGATATAGCTGACCTTGAACTTAATTGACATTCAAGAAGTCGAATTGAAATGCCAATCGGACCCATTTTTTCAGAAGATATCAATCTTACCAAATTTGACGAAAAATAAACTTACATACGGAAACTGAAACAACTCGAGTCTATGCACAATGCAGTGACTCTATTATAATGGGCGATAACTCAATAAAATATTATTTGATTTGTTTGTAATTTTATACGCTTGTTACTGACATCCAAAAGAGTAAACATTATTATTTGAGCATCTAGTATAAAATAAAGTGTGGTTTGAATGTTATTTTAAATTGAGGAATATTTTTATTAATCTAAAAATTAATTCAAGGGCAATACCTCTTACAAATCGAAGGGTATATAAACAAAAGTGCACATGTTTGACATATAATAAAGTTTTTATGTTCTTAAAGATGTTGTAAAATATC
>NC_088362.1:94793399-94795899 GCF_034508935.2 Berghia stephanieae | reverse complement strand
GGAAGAGATTAACTAGTCCTCTGAACAACGAATAAACATTGAATAGGTTATATATTGAATCATAAGGTGTCATAACTGTTTTTGTAGCAGGATATATAGGCAGATTCTTGTAATTACTAGAAGTGAAAGAATCAGAAAGATGATCTTTATTGACGACAAGCATTGATTTAGACTAGAAAGTAAAATGACATCACTCAGGAGATCAGTTGCACAAAATATGTATCTAGTCATCCGGTTGTCCGGTTTCACACTTCAAAGAAGATTGGAACCATTATTTTACATCACACAATTGCTGAGTTGGAATAGAATGGTGTTTCCAATACTGTTCTGTTTATATGAGTAAAATGTTGTGTTGGAATGGAATGTTAATTAAAGGGATTGTCTTTCCAGTAATGAACAGCCGAGTTGGAATAAAATGCTTTTGTTGAATTTAATTATATTATATGTTTTATTGCAGACAATGAACGGGTTTTTTAGAGTTAAACAGACTAATGTATGGACATTTTATGTCCGCTGTGACTTTTCCCACATCAATCTTTCAAACCAGAAATGACATTCAGGGAACCAAAGTGTTTTGTTAAAATACTGGTTCCAATCTTCTTGGAAGTGTGAAACGAGTCCTACGGAGGTGTGATACATACATTGCATAACTGATCTTGTGGTTTCAGAGTGATGGCATCTTATGTTCTAGCTTAACATACGCAAAGAGGGGGGTGGGGGGGGTGCAAAGTGGCCGAGTGGTTAAGGCATTGCACTGTGGCCCGGAAGATCCCGGGTTCGAGTCCCGCTTCAGACACTTTCGTATTTTTTCCTTGGGCAAGATTATTAACACCTCAATTTGCTCACTTGGACAACATTAGAGATTCCTGTTGACATCAGACATCTTGTTTGATGAAATATCTATATTCCTCCGTGGAATGCCTAGGCGACGATGTCTTATAATGTCGTGACGGAAGGGCGTAATTTATTTTTTAACATATGCTGGTCGTTAGCAAAGAACTTTTATCCTCGTTCTTTCACGCTCCTTAATCATAAAAACCAGTCTACACATCCTGCTACCTTATGGTTCAATGTGTACTCATTGTCCAAAGGATTGGTTGAACACCTCCATCCAGCTTTGACCCGGAAGATAGGAGGATGTGACGTCACCACTTATGCTTTCCGTTGCCTCAGAAAAATGATTTAAGTAAAATTGTGACATTTCTATAGGATAACAAAGCCGACTGATTTTTATACTATACAGACTGAGATGAGTTGCCCAATCAGCCCCTATTACTCTCAAAGTGTTCAACAATCTTTATAGAGGGATGAGGTGTGATGAACAAATCAAAGTGTTTGTTACAGATCAACAATCTTTATAGAGGGATGAGGTGTGATGAACAAATCAAAGTGTTACAGATCAACAATCTTTTTAGAGGGATGAGGTGTGATGAACAAATCAAAGTGTTTGTTACAGATCAACAATCTTTATAGAGGGATGAGGTGTGATGAACAAATCAAAGTGTTTGTTACAGATCCACAATCTTTATAGAGGGATGAGGTGTGATGAACAAATCAAAGTGTTTGTTATAGATCAACAATCTTTATAGAGGGATGAGGTGTGATGAACAAATCAAAGTGTTTGTTACAGATCACAATCTTTATAGAGGATGAGGTGTGATGAACAAATCAAAGTGTTTGTTACAGATCAACAATCTTTATAGAGGGATGAGGTGTGATGAACAAATCAAAGTGTTTGTTATAGATCAACAATCTTTATAGAGGGATGAGGTGTGATGAACAAATCAAAGTGTTTGTTACAGATCAACAATCTTTATAGAGGGATGAGGTGTGATGAACAAATCAAAGTGTTACAGATCAACAATCTTTATAGAGGGATGAGGTGTGATGAACAAATCAAAGTGTTGTTACAGATCAACAATCTTTATAGAGGGATGAGGTGTGATGAACAAATCAAAGTGTTGTACAGATCAACAATCTTTTAGAGGGATGAGGTGTGATGAACAAATCAAAGTGTTTGTTACAGATCAACAATCTTTATAGAGGGATGAGGTGTGATGAACAAATCAAAGTGTTTGTTACAGATCACAATCTTTATAGAGGGATGAGGTGTGATGAACAAATCAAAGTGTTTGTTACAGATCAACAATCTTTATAGAGGGATGAGGTGTGATGAACAAATCAAAGTGTTTGTTACAGATCAACAATCTTTATTAGAGGGATGAGGTGTGATGAACAAATCAAAGTGTTTGTTACAGATCAACAATCTTTATAGAGGGATGAGGTGTGATGAACAAATCAAAGTGTTTGTTAAGATCAACAATCTTTATAGAGGGATGAGGTGTGATAACAAATCAAAGTGTTTGTTACAGATCAACATCTTTATAGAGGGATGAGGTGTGATGAACAAATCAAAGTGTTGTTACAGATCAACAATCTTTATAGAGGGATGAGGTGTGATGAACAAATCAAAGTGTTGTTACAGATCAACAATCTTTAT
>NC_088362.1:94775899-94790899 GCF_034508935.2 Berghia stephanieae | reverse complement strand
TATCGTTTCTGGACGATTGGCCAAACACAGATATTCGTGATTTACCGCCCCAAAGAGGTATAATGTCAGGGTTTGGATGACAACTAACTGCACATATTTGCAGGTCGGATAACCGAACATAATTATGGGCCTAATTTAAAGTTGTTGTAAAGGGCAATTTTTGTCTACAACAAAGTTACCATAACAATTTGGGTTATCAGACCTGCAAAGTAGTATACATCGGATGCTAATAATTAAGTTCTAAGTATAAAAAAATAAGTGAGATTTATACGTTAAATGTTTATGCTTTATTTTGTGAGAATGTGTAGAATTTAAAAAATGACAAAAACTAAAATCTCATATTTTGGGGGATTTTAATTGTTAACCCCCTATTTAGTATCCGTACAATCCCGACTAAACACGGATTTGAGGCGATGGATATAAATATTATTGTGCTATTCCTTTAAAACACACCCACAAACCAAACCACACATATACACTCACAAACACACAGATACACACACTCACAACCACACAGGCAAACTCAAACACATAGTGAATGGAAAAAGACCATTCACTATAACATATAGAGCAGTAAAGTTAGGTGCCCCAAACGTAAACAATAACAAGTTGCTAGTGATTTCCGTTAGGGACCGGAATAATTTACGCACAATATAGGTCTCCCAATTTTGTAGTTTGAGTTGTAGGCAATACACTTTCAGTATTGAAAATATGTTTACATAAAATCTAACAGTTGCAGAAATAATAATATAAGGCTAAATTATTCTGAAAATCAGGCTCCGAATAATTCTCGTTTTGTTCACACCAGCGCAATAATTTGCTCTGGTCTAAAAATAGATAGACTGTAACTTTTGATAAATTTTAGAAAATTTTACCTTTTGTTCCATAAAATATCCATATCTAGACATTATTTGATGCATGATCGAGTATTTATGAATATGTGTTTCTTTTGCCACCTAACAGCCAAATTTTAAAGGTTATTTTCTGTCTATTATTTACATTGGAACGTGAGCTGTCAAGACAGGAACATGTGGTTTGCCATGTGCTTCTAGACCTTTGTTTACGTTTGGGGCAGCAAACTTTACTGTTCTATAAATGATATTAAATAGACATTCCTTTAAAGAGAACTTATTATTATATATCACCCTTCCCGTTCCCTCCTCCCTCGAAAAGAAAAGATTTATCTGATTTTTACATCGAATCAGCGATAGAGCACTTGTCTCACAATAGAGACATTATCTGTCTCTCGTGTCGTAGAAAATTGTCTCATACCCCGTCCACTAGCACAACGGGGCAGTTTGGCCCGTTAGATTTTACAGAAAGTACTTTATGATAGATTGGCATCCTGTCCAAAGACTAGTCAACAATTATTGATGTCCGTTTGATGCCACAAAACAGGAATGAATTCCTAGTTATCTGGAATTGAGCCCCAAAAGATTACAACTTTTCATACTAGCGAACAAAGACTAGAAAAAAACAATAAGGGATGAAGTGAGTAGAAAAGTGCCAAAAGACATTAGAGGAAATTTTTTTTTCTCTATGGTCTTCTGGCACTTTTCTACTCACTTCATCTCTTGTTGTTACCAAAACAAGTGCCTGCTCCACTCACTTATCTGAACTAAAAACTCACCCCAAATACCGGAGCATACTCAATGTCTCAATTGTTTCTATGTTATATGTTTGTGTTGAGAATATTGGCTATTAAGCTTAATTGCTGGCCAGCTAACTTCGCGATGGTTGTGTGTTGGACCCGCGGTCTACAGTAGTCGGTGAGTGAGGGCTCTAGTAATGAATGACCTGAGTTTGATACGAATGTTTTTGGGTTCGTGGATAGCTCATACGGTAGAGTCACGCTCTCACCGGCCAGGCGGAGTTGTCGTACCAATAAGGTCGCTGGTTCAAACACCATCACCGCCACGAAAAATGTTTATTCTCTATTGTCTTCTGGCAAATTTCTACTCACTTCATCTCTTGTTGTTACCAACATAAGTGCCTGCTCCACTCACTTTTCTGAACAAGAACAAACAATGCGACTTGGCATTGTATGAAACCAGGGACGCATCGCTGTTGCGCCCTTTTAGTAATATAACGTTAAAAAAAAAGAAGTTAAACTCCACTTGCTAAAGGCTTTTATTACCGACCTTCAAGATTTTTGAGCTGTAATTGAGATTCAGAAGTCGTTCTTTTCCCGGTTCCCGTTTTACTGCAGTCGTACTGAATTGTCCAATATTCTGTCTTGCCGAAACGAATATCATTTCGTGACCACTCAGGACCAGGCAATTGTCTGTTCCATTTCAAATTACGAGGTTTCCTAGGAACTGTGAAAAAGTAGTTTATTTGGAATCATTGATCAACAAATAAAATCTCATTATTGAGAGCTCATTTTCAGATAAAATCCAAAACAGACCGCATGTGTTTACAACAAAACAATCATAAAATAACCGTAAATTAATCAGAAATGTGTTTAAATTTATCTTTTGTAAATTAAAAAAGGAGGTTCCTGAGCCTTAATACTTGAGCATCTCTATGGCGCAATATATACTTAACATGGTCAAAGTGGTTTACAAAGGGTAACTAGCCAACAGCAACACTTAGCATGTAGGACGAGACATGTCTGTTAGGCGATATTCTACTTTTTTCCAACAGAGACCACGTTGTAAGTGGCCAGATACTCATTCGGTGAGAGCATAGGAGTAAAGATCCTTTTCCACGGACTCAGCTATGTGCGCTCAGAGCGGGACTCGAACCCTGGCATTTCCAGTCCAAAGCAAGTGTCATACCACTATACCACATGGCCAAGAGCAGCGGAGGTGGAACCCAAAGTTCTTGATGACATTGCAATGTTGTACTCAATTGTTCATCGTATTCTTTGTTCAAAGGTTTTAAGGAAATGTTGTCACGTTTTTTCTGTATGTTTTCCTCCAGGTATGTATACACTTATGTGAGATATTCCATTTATGAAACTGACGATTAAATGATTACTGACGACTTCTGTGATGAAAAAAAAAACGAATAAATAAATAGAATACCTTTTTTCATCTCCCCTGGAGATTCATTTTTTAATGTCTATAAGAATGAAATAACCCAGTCGTCAGCTCAGTGGGCGAGGGCGAAGCGACTTGCTCAAGGCCACACCGCGCAGAAAGGAGTCAAACTAGGTAACTTTTTTTTCCTTAAAATATTCGTTATTGACAGTAATATTCGGGTAATTAGCTTTGTGTTATTTGTTTGGTGTAAACAAAATCAGCTTGAATTGAATGTTGAAAAAACGAAAGAACAGGTGTTTGGTGTAAAAAATAAAAACGACTTAAAGTGTGTGGCGATCGGTAAAGATGATGTTGAGATAGTTGACTATTTTAAATATTTAGGAATAACCATTGATAGTTCCCTCAATTTCTCTCAACATATTAATATAATATCTAAGAAAGTTGCCCAAAGATTATACATCCTAAGGAAATTGAGAACATTTCAAGTAAGGAAGAAAACAATGTTAAGAGTTTATGACACTTTGATTAAAAGTGTAATTGCGTTTGGCTGCACCATATGGTTTGGAGGATGCCGACTTAAAGATAAATCAAAAATTTCAAAATCTATCAAAGAGGCATCAAAAATAATAAACCATCCTCTTGATGGAGTAGAAAGAATTCATAGAAAAGCAATAGAAAGGAAAGAATTCTCAATTACCAACAATAAAAAACATATTTTATACCATGAATTAAGTCTTTTACCATCTGGGAGAAGGTTTTGTCAGATTAAATGTAGAACTAACAAGTATAAATCAACGTTCGTTCCATCAGCAATAAAAATTTTGAATATTTCATATGGTACAGAAAAACCAAGGATTGATTCGTTGACTGATTAACTGATTAATTTATTTAATGTAAGATTAACTGACCAATTGATAATGATGATAATTTTTGGTGTCGAATTGCCACAATCGTAACAAATTGAAAACGAAATGAATATGTTTATGTTGTGTATATCGCACGTGTGGAAGAAAGAGAGGAAGAGAGAGAGAGAGAGAGAGAGAGAGAGAGAGAGAGAGAGAGAGGCAGAGAGAGAGAGAGAGAGAGAGAGAGAGAGAGAGAAAATAAGTAGGAGTGAAATATCTGTTCAATGTTACAGTTATCGTTTAACGTTATAACAAGTGTAACTGAATGATAAATTGCCATATTTATGGACAATAAAGATCTATTATTATTATTATTATTATTATTATTATATTATTATTATTATTATTATTATTATTATTATTATTATTATTATTATTATTATTATTATTATTATTATTATTATGTTTTTATCAGTTGTTATTTGTTGTTATCAGTTGTTATTGGTTGTTATCTTAACAAAGATAAATACCGGCTCGGGAGTTGTGTACGTAAAGTTGGGGCCTAGTTGACTAAATGAAAATTGATTTTTGAGGCTAGAATCAAAGTATTTTTGTGTTATCAGTTGTTATTGGTTGTTATCTCGATAAAGATAATTACCGGAAATATTCTGCATATTACTCAAAGGACATAGGAGTAATAGAAATTAAGAAATAAGATAAACAGATAAATATTAGATCTAGATGATGTTTGTTACGAAACAAAAGACTGTACTATCTACATTTGTCCTCCACAGACAAAGGATAAATGTAAACCCTACACATAACTTAAACCTTTTGGGAGGGGCGTCCAGCGTTAAAAAAAAATCAAATTGATACTTAATTAAAAATAATGTTTGCAATTCCATTTAGTTCACGTGTAGTCGGTGGCTTAGCCGTATCGTGCCTCGTCTTTTAATACAATCAATCGAGTTGGGGATGGACAGTGACCATCACAGACTGTGGTGACCATTGTCTGACAAACACTTGGCCTGAAGATTATTCTTTGAGTATTATCTCATTCAATTCAGGTTTGGATAAGTACCCGGCTTTAGGGATAGACTGATATTGTTAGAGTGCTGAAAACTCGCGAGATTTATATAGCGCAATATCCACGACATGTGCTCAATGCGCTTTACAAGTGGTCCTAGTGATGTCAAAATAAACACTTTACCTGAAGTGCCAGATATAAAACCTGTAAGATTGTGTTACATTTTTTCCACACAGGTATCTATCAAGTATTGAATTTACACCAAAAAATTGAGTTTTCACAGGAGTCAACTTTGCACGCTACGGCGAGACTCGGGCCAACGAGCTACCGTCAGAAAGCTGATTGTCACTCAATTATACAAAACCGCACAAGACGAATTTCTAATGCAATAAGGACGTCTTAAAGGCAATTTGTACCGTACGAAATGTAAATTTGATTCTGTAAGGCCCGCTTTGGTAATTTAGGATGCATTGTTAAGCGCATTGAGCAAAGTGAATTCGTAGAAATGTTCTATATAAATATATTTCAAGAATACGATAAAATCTTAGTAAAATTAATATAAAAGTGCCAAATGGCACTGCTTCTTTGTCAGCAAAACTAACAAAAAAACACCTAGACTCTATTGAGTAAAAGCTTTATCTCCGACACAGTTTCAGAGGGTGTCTTTAAATTGGAAGCCCTCAGCATACACGAAGCATCAGACATTACAACAGCAGTAACATCAAGTTGTACATTTTTTATCACAAGTAAACTGATGGTGACATCTGGATTTTTCGTGGAATATTACCAGTTTAGTTTTGAGCATAAACGTACCGTTTGAAGTATTTTGTTCGTCTTAACATCCATAGATGTAACGAAATTGACGTCACTCAGCTCTTTGTTGTTGTTTTAAGACAGCCATTTTAATTATTAGTACTCACTAAATCATGAATAATCAGACTAAAAATATTTACGAATAGTTTTGTGTATAAGTAAGTTATGTCCGACTGGCGGATGTTTTGAGTATTTGGGCTAAACGCATAGCATCAATATGTATTTCTTCTTGATCAATACTTTCTTAGTAACAACACGCTATATCTCAACACAATCCAACCCTCCATAAATACTCACCATTTTTAACGGTAGTGGCTTTAGTTGTGCTTTTGCTCTCACTGCCGCGGTAGACAGCAATCAGAGAGACAGTGTACATTTGACCGCTCTCCAGCCCTGTCAGGTTGTATCGTAACATGCCTGACGAGATGTTGTATTCCATCTTAGGATTTGGTGATTGGCTCTCAGTTTTAATTCTGATGATGGCAACCATGGATAGTTCATTCAATTCATTATCAAACCATTTTTAAACGAGGAAGCTGAAGTTCATTGAGATTTGTGACAATCGTCTCGAAACATTAAATATATTATCTGAGTGAACAAGATGGTCACACTTTAAGTCTAAGCTAAAATTATGAAATTTGAGTTAAATCAAATTATTTTATTAAAGAGAATTAAGTTTTGTTTCTTGACCTTCGACAAAATGCTAATTCTATATTCTAATCGTTTGGCTTCAAATTCGTTTTTAGTTATCTAAAGCATTCCAAGGTTATACCAAATTGACGATGTTGGTTCCATTGGATTTCCTCCTATCAACCACATGATAATCCTCATGGGCTTGTTCATCAAAGAGCTCAACAACAATGCAAATTAGGGGAGACAGATTTGAATTAGTCTCCGCCAACTGATAACGACATAAGTCGATAAAGGATGGAATCATGCAAAAACGTCTGACACTTTCAGGGAAATTATAATCAAAAGCGTTTTGGATATTTAATGACTGTGGTCAATGATAATCCCTCTCACAAAACACATGACAACTGGTCATAGAATTGACGATGTTTCGAGACCACTGCCTCAGTCGGAGTTATGATATAGAAATATGACGTTTTAATTTGAATGAGTCACTCAAATAGAATGATGTATAATTGAGAATTGATACATAGTAATTTAATGATAGAAATATGAGGTTTTAATTTAGAATGATCAGGAATATATCGTTTTAATATTGGAATGATCAGAAATAGTGAGTTTTAATTTGAATGATATATTAGTTAATTGAATATCAGAATGATTTTATTGAATGATTAGAAATAGGACGTTTTAATTTAGAATGATCAGAATTAGAATTACTAGAATTATTATTATATGCTGTTTTAGTTTGTGCTATTTAAGTAACTATTTACATTCCTATATCGTCAATATCAATTGAATAAAAGTTATCCCAAGTCTCATATTTTAATTATAAATTCGATTTTCATCTTCTAGTTCAAGCCGACAAAATACTGTTTCGGGGCGATGTGTCATATATTTATTCATAGACGAGAATCATTGCTTTAGTGACAGACTAAAGATCTAAAAGGACAGCATCATGATAACACTGTAGACCGAATCTTCACCACATTGAGTTCACAACTAACTATTAATCTTATTGCTCCTCGGAGTCGACTTACCTTCTTCGTGAATATCATTTAAGAAATAAATGTAACCAGTTAACTGGCAGTACTCTAGTATTTAAACATGTGGCCAGAAAACTCGTCCTTACATATCGATCGATTTTAATGACCCTCATCTTGGCAAAAACTATCAAACCTGAGAGCTTGCTTTTTGTTTCAACAGTACGACAGTGAACTGGTTACTTGACCTGATAATGTCAGACCCAGTTTTATGACAAAATGCATTGATGGAGTCGAATTCAATATATTTATTCATTTATTCATTCGTTCATTCATTCATTCATTTATTTATTTATTTATTTATTTATTTATCTAATTATCTTTTAGAATATATTCATTCGGACATCTCATAGAAAGCAAAAAGAGCCCTTAGTTTTCTAAATCAAATATGTGACATGCAATCTCAAAAGTGATTCTATAATTGTCAAAACAGACTCTGCCTAAAGCCTGTGTGTCGAGACTGATCTTAGCATAATTCATTTCACCAGACGTATTCAAAAACTACTTTTACACAAATAATCGGAAATGACCCTTCAAAATAATTAAATTGAGTATGCTGGATCTCGTAAAAATAGATAAATACATTTTTTCTAAACAAAAAAAAAAACAGTTTTGGGTATTTATAACTTTCGATTTACTCGCAACAATCCGAAACATTGTTGCCAGGTAAAATTGTGTAATCAAGAAGTTTTCCAAAATAAAATACGAAGTCACTCATTTAATGTCACGCCATTCAGCAACAAAAACTAACAGATGGGCGGAAGTGCGGGTCACCCAAACCTTAGTTACTACCGGTGTTTTACTCACATATAGTTGTCGATGCTCCCTTTTGACGACTTGAACCAAGAAAGCAATACATATGTTGTTCCCTCTCTCTCAACACGAAGGTCAGGTTTCTCTGGATCTAAAACAGAATAAAATGTATGTGTATGCTTTGATTAAATATATGATGGGGTTACTGTATTGTCTCTGAGTACATTGGTATAAGGGTGGCACTTGGTGTGGAATCTGTAATTTGGGTTTTGGAGTTCACCAGTTCTGTCCGCCAGATGAATCTTACCAAAACACAAAAATATCCTTTAACTTTTAAAGTCTGATTGAAAGCAGTCAGTGAGAACGCATCGCCCACCTCACGGTCTTAATACAATAACAAAGAGGATTCGGTCTTTGTGTCAGGGATGGGGGTGTGGTATGTGTTGGAACTTAATTTTTATTTGTGGAGTTGAGGGTGAGTAAATGAATGGATATATATATATATATATATATATATATATATATATATATATATATATATATATATATATATATATCAGATCAGATCACAACATTTAGGTGGTGCTTTCTTAATGATTACTTTCAATTCATGCTCATTTATTGATTCAAACAGAGAGAATTGAATGCTTTTGAATTGTTCAAAATCTAGATGGCCATCACAAAAGTTCATTTCTGATCGTTTTGACTTTTTCTTCAAAGTAAACAGCAAATTTATCTGCCATATTATTTGTATTTGTTGGTAGTGACGTTTTTTTTTTTTTTTTTGTTATTCCCACCAAATCATCACATGTAGACAATATTCGTTTGCAAGATTTTTGATTGATTATTTTGATTTATGATATTCTCTCCTGAATATCCTTTTTTCCCATTTCCAGATTTGCTATTTTTCTTCATTGGAAATAAATAGTCTGCACTGTTTTTAGGACACTGGCACTCTTCTCTCCTCAATTCTTATTTTGCTTTTTTTATTGTGGAATTGTACCATGGTGAGTATTTCCTAAAGGAAATGTGCTTTCGAGTTATTGGAGCATATTGGTCAACTAAATGGCGAAGTGTTTCGTTGAAAGGATCGATATTGAGGGGCTCGATGCGATTCATTGAGAAAACGATGTTATGTTTGAATTAATCAATATCGATATTTATTCAAATTTCTTGCTTTTATTATATGATGGTTGCAATAACTTTCTTTAAGTCGGTAGTTAACAGTATGAGTTTGTTGTCAGAGATGATTTCGTGCACAGCTTAACATGGAAAAACGGGTTAGAATTATCTTTCGTTTTGACCCAGTCAAGAAAGTAACCGGATTTGTGTGTTGGTGACGTAATATTGTACACCGTAGATTTGTAGATAGTTGATCTGTAGTCACAAATTTTAGTCATTTGCGTACATAAAAGTTTGAGAGACACCATGACATCCATTTTAGAACGACCCCACTGATTCCAAAAGTTACGCTCATTTGGTTTAGTAGAATTTTATGTCAATGGCGTCAAATGCAGCCAATTAAGTTAGAAGATTGAGAGCTGTAATTGTTCTTTTACCAGATTCAACCAACATATTATCATAAACAATGCCGTTTCCGTGCAATAATATGTCATGTGAGCAGATTGGTATGACTCAAGTAATCCAATCGATGTTAGATATCTCAAAAAGCTGTTTCAAAATTGCACGGGCATGACTAAAGAAAACAAATGGACTTCCTAATAAAAAGTATGGCATTCCTCCTTACAGGTATAGAGCGAATCTGAATATATTATATTGCCGACTGGACAGATAATTCAGACATTTTAGTAAATTTAAAGTTAGAAATAGAAATCTGTCTGCATGACAAACTAAACATTGAATTTTAAGAATACGAGTCAAAATTATCTTTTTACAAAATAAATGAAATAAGCTGCGGGACCTGGTGGACTTTAACCGAAATTGATTTAAAATATGTGAAGAAGAATTGTCTTTCATTTATATCTTCACCCATCTTTATTGTTTTGACAATATGTTCAAGGTATTTACCAAATATTTGGAAGACGCTTTCTGATATTACAGCACACACAAAATCAATGTTCCATCAATGAATGACTTCAGACCGGTTGTTCTTACCTTTTGTTATAATGAAATACTTCGAAAAACTTATTTTGTTCTATATCAGTAATCAATTTCGGCCCAACATGGATTGTTTTCTATTTGCTCATCAACTCAATCGTAGTATTGAGGATGCTATCCTCATATTCTCTAACAATATTTATAAGCATTTAGATCTTTCTGCTGGTTGCTTTTCTTCTGATATGTCATCGGCATCGGCTAGTAAGAAAAATGCTTGCGCTGAACATAAATATCTTTATCATTGCTTGGGTCCTGGATTTTCTAACTGGGATATTACATTATGTAAATTCTGGTTCAGTCTCATCTAATTCCATTGTCACAAATACGTGGTGGGTGGCCTCCTCAGGGTTGTGTACTCTCTCCAGTACTATTTATAATATATACAAATGGCGATAGAATTTCTATCCCTGAGACATTACTTATAGAATAAGATTTGTAGACATGTCACCTGTTATTATCTTTAAAAATTATTGTATCGTCTTTCAGTGTCGACAAAAAAGATAAATTTAAAATTTAAAAATTCAGTTTTATGTAGTCCTGCTTTTCATATATATATTTCATAAAATATTATATCATATTATATTCTACTATATTATGCATTGTACTAAATATATCATAAATTTTTATGAATTAATATCAATTTCATAGTTGCACTTATACTATTATTTTTATTTTCATTTCATTCACTATATTGCTTTATAAATTTATGAAAATAATATTTTTATTACTTTTAATTATCCATGCTTGTAAGTCATGTTTGTTATACCAATTTCATTATGTAAGATTAAGCTTATTTAGTTATTTTTAATATGCAATTTGAAGAGAGAGAAAACAAAAACGAATTGTGTGAAGGTCAAGTGTATTAACAAATACGGGATAACAAATTACAGGACAGGCACTGGTGTAAGATATGAAAATTCACATCTTTTAAGATTTTTATCCTACAAATACGGGGAAAACAAAATATTAAAACTATCTCCCCATTCACCTCAAGCAAACGAAACAACTTCAGTACTTACAAGTATGGAGTTCTTCATTGTATACGTAACCATCCGATTCACAATACGAATTCTGGTTGATTCTGATCAAATAGGTACTCCCTGGGGTCATGTCCTTTACTTCTATGTCTTCATGGAATTTTTGGGGGCTTTTGGGACAGCTTGAGGCGACTCTGAATATATTGCGTTCTTGGATTGATTGATTATTTTTCATAGGATCAATCACAGATGCTTTAACATTTTGAATACATCCGTCAAGCCTTAATCCAGCGATCCTGATATAATTGCTGCTCTGAAGTTGAATTATTCTGATGTCTTGTAGGCGAGAGTCATAGCCTAAAAAAGTAAGATAAATTAAGAGATTAAACAATCGTAGGAGCTGATGAGAAGATTTGGTGGTTAGAGAAAAGCAATATAAGCCAACATTAAAGGAATCAAATCATTTGTTTAAGTGTAGACATAATTTGATTTGAGGATAATTACGATTAATAAAAAATAATCAAATATATAGCTCATTCACACCAGCTCTACGGCTTTCTGTTACAACTGAATGAATACTTACTTTATAATCTATACCTAATGTTATAAAGAAAGAAGGTAACATTAAGCACTGAAGTTGTGTCATACATTCGTTGTAAATATTTTCGACCTGTCGAGGACCAATCCAGCCTATACACCTTTAAGCATCTTAGTTTCCATGAAATGATCGCCTCCTATATTTCTTACAATGTAGTTTCGTTCCACCAATCGTTATTTTTTTCAGTAAGCTCCTCTTGTGTGAATGGAAAATAGTACGACTTCCTCACTTAGCAGACATTAATCTGCTCTCCTGGAATCTGGTCAATGAAAAGTCTATGGTGGTAAAGATAAAAAAACACAAGTCTAGATGACGTCACCGCAGAAATGATAAAGCATTTCGGTCACTCAACTAAAACGTGGTTATTAACTCTTATCAACAACTGTGTTGAATACCAAAGCTTTGGCGATAACTGGAAAAGACCCAAATAGCAGCAAGAGCTACAGACCAATATCCCTCCTTGGCATATTGTACAAAGTAAATGAGCGCATGATACTAGCCAGAATTTCCCTAACAATAGAAGAACATCTGTCACTTGACCAAGCTGGTTTCTGTCCTGGAAAATCATGCTGTGACCAACTCCTGAACTTGACACAATACATCAAAGATGGCTGCGAGAACAAACAAATTACATGGGCTGTGTTCGTGGACCTGACAGCTGTCTATGACGCAGTAAATCACAAGAAACTGCTCCTAAAGATTCTAAGGTAACTCGTAATACAAAAGCAGTTGCAATAATAAAATCTCTTATGCAAAACTGGCGAGTTTTTGTGGAAATGGATGGGAAGCAAAGCAGATGGAGATCACAAAAGAACAAACTCCTTCAATGAGCGGTACATGCACCTATCCTTTTCAACATGTATACCAACGACCAACCAGATTGCCTTTTACCAATGAAGTGGAGAATTTGCTTTTCACTGCAAAAATAACACGCATGATACATTCGTTTCATTCAAGCGGCAAAATTTCAGGTTAATAAAACATTTCCTCATGGATCTCAACAATTTAGGGATGAATCGATATGGGTGAACTCATTTGATTCTATCTATACCATCGTTAGAATAATCTGTTAACAAAAAATAACATGAATTCGGCCATGGTTGCGCTCATTTTATTGTACCGGTCCAATCGCAATAATCAGTTTGTCAACAGACTGCCATACATGTCATTTGCTAAACACAATTTGACATTGTATTCGATACGACAATTTTATGTAAATTTATTGCAGCTTCATTAATGCTTTTTTCGTTTGTATTTAGATTTGATAGATCGATATTGCATTAATATATTACAAGATTGCATTCGAGTTCTGACGGCCCATTAACTATCTATCCGTCACTCCCTTAACCCGTGGTGTTCAGCTCATTTTAGTTTCAAAACGTTATTTTCAGTTTTAGGCTCACTTTCCCCAACATTTTCTACTCTCAAGTAATGTCAAATCAATAGTGTGATCCATGAACTGGCCGCTATCCAGAGGTCAGACTCATTTGCGCGCACCCACAGAATTTATCATAGTATCGATTTTGATTGGTGATGACTGAAAAGATTGGTCTTGATCTATGTTATTTTCAACAATGAATATATAGTATTATAATTAGAATAGATGAGTGCCTGATAGTAATAACCTTTATTTCCCCACAAAAAATCCGAGTTTTCGACAAATATATATCAGGTGATACAAAAAAAAAACGTGTCTTTATCTAATTATTTTACAATAAATTATGAAGATATCTTTTTCAGATTTTTATACTATTAGAACTATTATTTATTAATAGAATTGTAAATTATCAAAATAATCCACCATCCGACTTTGGAACTTCCTACCGACCATTTGTAAACAAGCTCTTTCTACTGATGACTTTTAAAAAAACTGCTCCCTGCTTCCCCCAAAAAACCCCTGTTAATGAAAAGACGGCCATGCAATCTCCAGCCTGACGCTTTGGCCTTAATGGAAGAAGAAGAAGATGAAGAAGAAGAAGAAGAATAAAAAGAAGAAGAAGAAGAAGAAGAAGAAGAAGAAGAAGAAGAAGAAGAAGAAGAAGAAGAAGAAGAAGAAGAAGAAGAAGAAGAAGACTATTCTGGGATCAATGCAGAAGTGGTTGAAGACTGGCTAAAGAACCGTTTATTGCCTTTCCTCGAAACACCCAGCTCTATTGTATTGGACAACGCTACCATTCGTGTCCCATGGTCACTTCAAGACCCCAACTTCGGCAACTATAAAAGCTTATATGATTTTATGGCTCGAATCAAAATACTACATATTCTGACTATTTATCAAAGGCCCAACTATACTCATTAGTGAAAAGAAGCAAACAAAAAACAGTTTTCACAGCAGACATTCTCATCAAGGAGCTTTGACCATAGGTTGCGTGACTTCCCCCATAGTACTGTGAGCGCAATCTAATCGAGCTCATTTGAACCCAAGTAAAGGGAAATATGAGAGGTAGAACACCAAGTTTACTCTTATCGACGAGGCAATAAATGATATAACAAGGGAAGACTGGGAATGGGCATGCTCAAACCTTTGTAAACTGGAGGATAATACATTTCATTGGATAAAGGGATGCCACAAAATCTTTCCGTCGCCGTTCCATTTTTCCTTTTCATCATCCTCCTCATCAGAATGTGATGATTGATGTGTTCAGTATGTCTTTGTTGTTGATGGTGGTGTTATTGTAGATGTTAATGTTGAACACATTTACATATTTGTGGAAACACTGTATCATAAATTGATGAATTTCTACTTTTGACCAGTTTACATTAAATTTATGCCATCCTCTCAAAGTTTTGCAATCAAAATAATGGTCGAAGCGCGTAATGTTCACAGTCAGTTCTATTCATCAGTAATGTGTATTGATGGTCATAAAATACAGATGTCTGGTTGTTAAAATTTGCCTTCATGTTCCTTCATATTTAGGTACTGTATGTATATTGTTTAAGTTTCAATTTTAAAAAACATTCCATTTTAACAAATGCAATCAAAATGGATAAGCGGAAAATTCATAATTTTGATATTGTAAATCATCTATGAGTTCCGATCCTTACCTGTTATCGATTTTAATATAGCTGTAATAAACGAAATTCTTTCCTTTTCTTTTGAAATTCATGATTTTTTAAAATTAATACAAATTGATTCAGAGATTCATAAAAACTTGTACAGATGTGCGTTGAGTAATAGCTTTGAAAAAGGAGAAAAACACACGCCACTT
>NC_088362.1:94763399-94770899 GCF_034508935.2 Berghia stephanieae | reverse complement strand
CCTGTTAGGCGCGCAACACATAATGATGATGATGATGATGATGATGATGATGATGATGATGATGATGATGATGATGATGATGATGATGATGATGATGATGATGATGATGATGATGATGAATGATTATTTTAATTTGTAATACTTATTTTTCTTTATTTTATAGACTATTACCTGGTTTACACTCTTTCAACGTGATGGAAAAACTCTTCTTGTCAGGACAATCACATCTAAAATTCGAACATTCCAGCGGACTCTCACACTGATTGTTAGGGAAACAGGTTTCATTCCATCCAACTGGAGCTACAAAAAATGTATTGAAGAGAGATTTAGAATGAAGGACAGGTCTTAAACTTTGGTAATAGTGATAAGTATGCCAGTCAATAACGAATGTACGTCAAGCTGTTATTGGTTTGGATATTTTGGGGGGGGGGGGGGGTTGTTGTTTTTTGTTGTCTTTTTTTGTTTGTTTGTTTGTTTGTTTTTAATCTTTTTGTTTTGTTAGGAAGTTTGTTTTGTTTTTTGCAATATTTTTTGTTTTCTTCTTATTTTTTCTAAGGGGGGGAGGGGGGGGGGGGGGGGGGGGGGAGGGAGGGCGAGTTGTTTTCTTTTTTTCTTTCATTTGTTTGATTGCTACTATTTTGATTAAGATCTTTGCTTTGTTTGATTTTTTACTTTGTATTTTATTTTTAAATAATAGCAGGCCTAATACAGTCAACTCTGGATAATCGCAACACCTTGGGATCAGCGTAAATGTTGCGATTAATCGAAGTTGAGTTTCCTGTCCGCGATTGCAACATTTTACACATATATATGCTAAACTCAAACAAATAGTTGTAAACAAAGTTCTTAGTCCACCACAGACTTAGCAATTTGATTAAAACAAAAGCCATATGGCATCCCTGTATTCATTTTCACAAGCAAAAGAAGCTTTGGTTCAAGCCGACATCTTATTCAGATTTGATTCACATTCACTCTTTTGTTCTCAACAATTGTAAGAGTCAAAGAGATTAGCCATGAAGAGAGATAATAAGCTTTTACCAAACTCGTTTGTCACAATTCACGGGATAACGCTCATTCTCTCTTTACAACTGTCATTGTCATATGTAAAATCTATGCCCAGCCCCCTCGCCTCCTATTTAACGGCCACATATGACATCACAAACCCTTACTACAAAGACACGCCCTCTTTTGTCTCAGTTAGAATGGTGACACACTATATTAGCATTAAATCCCGCTCTCTCTCGATTTTTCAACCTGTCACGATTTCTTCCATGATGAAATTAAATCATAATATTTTGTTGGATTGATTTATTGAATTTACTACTTTTTAGGACGAAAATTTGTTGCGATTAACCCAAGTTTGTTGCAATTAACCAGTGACTTTTATATATAATTAATTCCGTTTCTTGGGAAATGTTGCGATTAACCGAGTTGCGATGCGATTATCCGGAGTGGAGTGTAATGATGATGATATAATAATAATATAATAATAATAATATAATAATAATAATAATAATAATAAAATAATAATAATAATAATAATAAAATAATAATAATAATAATAATAATAATAATAATAATAAATAATAATAATAATAATATAATAATAATAATAATAATAATAAAATAATAATTAATAATAATAATAATAAAATAATAATAATAATAATAATAATAATAATAATAATAATAATAATAATAATAATAATAATAATAACAATAATAATAGTAATAATAATAATAATAATAATAATAATAATAATAATAATAATAATAATAATAATAATAATAATAATAATAATAATAATAATAATAATAATAACAACAACAACAACAATAACAAGAAGAAGAAGAAGAATAAGAAGAAGAAGAAGAAGAAGAAGAAGAAGAAGAAGAAGAAGAAGAAGAAGAAGAAGAAGAAGAAGAAGAAGCGTGGTTCAGCGGTACGGTCTTTGCTTCGTACCCGAAAGGTACCGAGTTCGATCACCCGCCGCTGCGTTATGTGGCCTTGAGCAAGTCACCTCGCCTTAGCCTTCTCCCTCGTGGGTCTCCGACATTGACGTGGTGGGGGAGCTTGAGGCATATCGGGGGCAAAGGAGTAATTTCACGAGACTATCCCGGGTGTCGAGCCTATAGCGAGCCACTTGAGCGGCACGCCGGATGTGTGACGAATTGAGATCCAACCCGGTGCCGAATGGTCTCGGCCAACCCGGGCTCCACACTTCTATGTTCAATGATTATGTCCCGAAAATATATTTTTCAATGGCGAATCGGTCGGCCACCTAGCCAAATACTACCGCGTTCGTGTCGCCAGGTTCGTCGGCACGGTCGATAAATAAGCGAAGGTCCCAACAAATCTTTCGCTGGAAATTTCGAGACAAGGAGTTTGGCAAAAAAAAGAGCTTTTGTCAAAGCCACTGGCCGCCCATAGCGTTGATATCCTCCTATTACAGGAAACCCACCTTTATCCAGGCGCGCAATCTTCTCGGTTCCAGATCGTAGGCTATACCACCAGCGAGAGGACATTTCGAGGCTCAAGGGAGGGGCTAGCGTTTACGCTAAAGAGCCATCAAAGGTCATTGAGAGCGAAACGGACAGTAACAGGGTGAATAGAATTTTCGTAGAGGTAGGTGGACTGTGTTTGCATAACATCTACAAACCACCTAGAGCGACTTGGACTGCACCACCGGTACCGGTAGTCAGCCATCCTTCCATCTGTCTTGGAGACTATAATAGCCACCATCACGAATGGGGCTACCGAGACTGCAACGAAGCAGATAGACAACTCCACTCATGTATGGACTGTAACGATCTACACCTAGTGTACGATCCTACAGCCAATGGTACCTTTAGGGGTACTCGCCATTAGAAGGATTACATTCCTGACCTCACCCTCGTCACGAAGGGAGCGAACGGTGAACCGCTACAGGTGAAGCGGACAGTCCTCAGCGATTTCCGCATAGCTATCACAGGCCGGTTCTTGTCACAGCGCGGGTGACAATACCGAGGGTGCAGTCCCTCCCACTGTGCAGATGGAACTTCAGGAAGGCTAATTGGGAGGAATTCAGTTTTTATATCGAGCAGATTTTCCCTGCCATTCCTTCCAAGTCCGAGAATATAACCAGATTTAACAGGCTGCTGGTTAAGAGCGCTCACAACAAGGAAAGAAGCAACGGTGGCAGGAGACATTGGAAAGTCTCGATGTTACACACTCTAGCCGCCACGCTTGGCGACTGATAAACACATTGGATCCGGACCAGAATTAAGCGAAGGCTGCACCAGAGTGTGAGGCAGACACAATTGCCAGGAATATAAAGGACCGTAACAAATCAGGCTTTTGAGTGAGGTGTCCGCAAGACGTACCGTACCCTACGATTTTACTCACTACCTGCGGAGGCGTCGGACTGGACATCCCTGTTCAGTCCCCGAGAAGTGAGTGCAGCCTTTAGACGGTATATATCCTGATATGGTGATGCATCTGGTCCCCAGGACATAGGTCTGGCTGGCAGAGGCAATACCTGATGTCCTTGCAAAAGGAAAGCTCTGACAAGTGTGTAAGCACGCAAAGATAGTTGCCATTCTGAAGCCAGGGAAACCGGCGAAGGAGGCCAACAATTACAAACCCATATCACATCTGAGCTGTCTGTACAAATTGTTGGAGCGAGCTCCATTAAACCAACGGGGTCAGTCCTAGACGCTGCCCTGCCACCCGAGCAGGCGGGCTTCGGGGAAGGGAGGTGCACCACGGAACATGCCATTGCCCTTACACAGCATATTGAGACAGGGTTCGAGAGAAAACAGCAAACTGGTGCAGTATTTATAGACCTATCGGCGGCGTACGATACGGTCTGGTGCGAAGGATTAATGCTCAAACTTGCTAGAATAATAACGTGCTAAAGATCTTGAAGTTGTTCGCTTCAATCTTTGGGGACAGATAATTCCACGTCACGCTGGGAGACGCTACGAGTAAAGTTATGAAATAGAATGATGGGGTCCCTCAAGGTTCGGTTATAGCGCCAATGTTGTTTAATTAGCGACATACCGAACACTTCCTCTCTGAGGCTACGCGGAAGGCTGGGCACTCGTTACCCAAGGTAAAGCATGGACCCGTCTTGAGAGCGTACTCAGCGAGGACGTCACCAGACGTCACAACAAGTTAGGTGTCATCTATGTTACCGTATAGGTTTTTTAAATTTATTCGGGTCAGAATGAAAAAGGCCGCTGTAAAGCTGTATGGCTGACACGAATACTCACCTTTTTCATTTATTTCACTAAACCCATGTCCGTTCTTCGTGGACCTAACGGCTCTGTCTTGTTGTTGCTGAGTGCTCTTATTTATCTTGAAAATATTTGGTAATCCTGATAATATTTGGTTTGGATCATTTTGCAACTCTCCTTTGTGTCTGCCCTGTGTTCGGGTTGTTCTTTTTACTCTAATGTGCTTGGTTGTATCAGAGATAATTGCTTCATTTGTGAAATGGAACATTGTCCCCGAAAGATTCTCCGCAATTGAAGGATATATATCGGGTAATCCTTTGTCATCTTGTGTGTTTTGTGAAGTCAATGGTGTGTGTTTATTGTCTATTGCATCTTTGTTGCTTATACTTAATGAATCATCAGTATTTATGCGCAACTTTGGATTGCCTTTTCCCCAGAAAATGTCTTCTTTGTCGTTTTTGTCCGTGTCAATGGTATAGTTATTTCTCCGTGTAACACCGTCTACATTCTGCTTTTCATTAAGCGTTTGTGTTGAAGAGTTCAAGGAATCCCACTGAAGTGAATGTTTGTCGGGATTTTTTGAATTGCCATTCATGAAGAGCGTGTCATTAGTGGTGAGCATTGGCTTTATAGCTGATGTGTCACGTGCCGAATGCCCATAGTGCACTCCTGACTTATCAAGTGAGTTGCTGGTACTTGACAGGGTCAAATCACTTTTCCTGGTTGGGACCTTTTTGTCTTGTGTCACAGCAGTTGTAAACTCATTAAACACGTTATCAACCTGTGTAAATATCAGGTCAAGTTTTGCCTCAGCAATGCTCGAGTAATTCTCCTTTCCATCTTTGATAACATCACCAGATCCTTCAGCAATTTTATGTAATCTATCACTTCCTTCACTTGAGCTACCCGATATGTCAGAAACGATTTCCAAATCACCAGAATAAATTTCATTTGGCCTGATATTTATGTCAGGAGAAGGAAATATCCCGACCTCCTCTAATTCATTCCCAGAATCTCCAGACTCTGATGAAGACGGGTGGGTTGACTCGGATATCTGATAGTCTAAAATTCTCCTATGTCGTACATGTTCATTCTCTCCAAAAACGGACGACCGTTTATGAGCTTTTTTCCGGTGAGTGGCAAAGGCGTATTTCTTCAAAAGCTCTCGTGATTTTGTGGGATTATCTTCATTCTCTGCCTTTTCCAGTTCCTCCCATTCGACAAATTGGCGTTCTTTTCGGTTGTGGACAACCTGAAGTGATAAATGGAAAATAATGTGAAAATGTTAGAAACGGAATTTAATTTTACAAAATGTTACAGAGCAAGCAAGGTTTCATGTGACCCATTGTTTCAGTCAAGTATTATAATGGGATAAATCAAATGCCGAAAAGCCAATTTTAAGTTAAAATTACGAGAAATGAAAAAAAGGTTTATTATTTTAAGAATCTTTTATCTATTTTCCACAATAAAAAAACATGTAACCTTAAATTAGGTCATATTTTAAAATCATGAATTCAATTTTCTGTATTCCAAAATAATGCCTTTTGTTGCGGTGGATTATAATATGATATTATTCCTACTCCCTGGACACACGCTTAGAAAGA
The DNA here is from genome assembly GCF_034508935.2 of Berghia stephanieae. Lineage (NCBI taxonomy): Eukaryota > Metazoa > Mollusca > Gastropoda > Nudibranchia > Aeolidiidae > Berghia > Berghia stephanieae. Next base: position 94,765,077 of record NC_088362.1, on the reverse strand, counting down.
ATGACTCCACTATAACAAAGAAAGTATTGGAATGGAACCCTCAGGGCAGAAGATCAAGGGGAAGGCCACGAGGAACATGGAGAAGAATTAAAGAAGCTGATATATAGAGAAGTGGTAAGACCTAGAATGAGATCAAAAAGTTAGCTCGGGATAGAGAAGGATGGAAACTGTTTGTCTGTGGCCTACACCCTGACCCAGGGTGAAAAAGGCAATGATGATGATAATATGATATAAGACAGGGAGAAAACGATATAGTGATTTAGAGCATCCGGCTCTAGAGTCATTTTCTCTTCTGATTTTGGCTTATGAAACTGACGCCACGTTTTGCTACTCACGGACTGGACAGTGCTTTATGCCACTGTAATCTGAAGAAAAAAACATTTAAACTATTGTGACCAGTAAATTCGTCCTTCAAATATTGATCGATTAAAATCACCCACATCTTGTCAAATGGAAAGATTTTGCGAAATTTTGGTTAAATGTTTAATGGATTTTTTTCCATAGTAGCAAGGTCGTATTACAAAGTACTTTCTGCTGATCTGAAACTAAATCACTTTATATATATATATATATATATATATATATATATATATATATATATATAATAATAATAATAATAATAATAAATGGCATTTATATAGGGCTTTACCCCGTTGTCACAGGCTCTAAGCGCTTTACAGTGATATAAAACAAAACATATCACAGTGAGACAAGTGTGAAGGAAACGTGATACGAATTCAATTTAACAACAACAAAATATGAAAATAATATTGCAACATTATGACGTAAAAAGATAAAACTTTAAGCGAGATTTGAACGTTGTTAACGAATCCGAGCATCTCACGTGTGATGGGAGAGAGTTCCAAAAATGGGGGGCCGAAAATTGAAAAGACTGTTCACCTATTTTACGGAATGGCTTAGGTTTGACAAGGATTGATTGGTCATTGCTTGACCTCAAGTTTCTATTGGGGACATATATGTTTAGAAGGTCTTTAATATAGGAGGGACTGTTCGTGCTCAGGGATTTGTAGACAACAGTACAAATCTTATAGGCAACTCTTTTTTCCACAGGAAGCCACTGTAACTCACGGAGAAGAAGAGTTGCTGACGTGTATTTTTTGTTATTGCGTACAATGAGCCTGGCTGCGTTATTTTGAGCAACCTGAAGTTTGCTAATTTTGTCTTTAGCTAAATTCGCCCAAAGGGAGTTACAATAGTCCAATCTAGATAAAACCAGGGAATTAATTAAAAGTTCTGCTATATGCTTCGGTATTAAATTACGAATTTTGCTTATTTTTTTTTCATTTCTATGTACATATATTGTATGGTGTTATTCACGTGGCTTGTCATGGAAAGATCTTTATCAATGATGACGCCGAGATTTTTTGCTTTATTTGAAAATTCTATTGTGCTATTTCCGAGAGTAATAGGTAATTTATTTGCCTGTTTAAGGATACTCGGCCTTCCACACATTAAAATCTCAGTTTTACTATCATTTAATTTTAACTTATTTTGGTACATCCAAGATTTAATCTCATTAAAACAGCTCGTAATTCGTTGTATTAAGAACTGTAAATTACTAAGGGGTGCTGAATCATATAGTTGCGTATCATCTGCATAAAAATGATAACTCAGATTGAATCTGGATATCACACTAGAAAGGTGCTGCATATATACA
>NC_088362.1:94755899-94758399 GCF_034508935.2 Berghia stephanieae | reverse complement strand
AAGGACGAGTTTTCTGGCCCAAATTCTAAATATGTATTTTGTCCAGAGTGCGACAGATAAGTATCAAGAGAGAGAGAGAGGGAGGGAGGGGGGGGGGAGGATGTAAATTACAGAATAATTTTGCTCCTTCTCTTCATTCTTTCTCTAAACGGCAAGAGAGATGGTCAGTTCTCACTACATTATCATTAATAGGGACGTTATAGGTTACAGTTATTTAGGAAAATACAAATATGTGTAACCTATAACAACGTCCCTATTAATGAAAATGTAGTCAGAACTGAACATCTCTCTTGCCGTTTAAAAATATGAAAGAATGAAGAGAAGGAGCAAGAATATTCTGTAATTTACATCCTTCCTTTATGAACATGTTTAGACATCTCTCTCTCTCTCTCTCTCTCTCTCTATATATATATATATATATATATATATATATATATTATATATATATATATATATATATATATATATATATATATATATTATATATATATGTTTATGATATATATATATATATATATATATATATGTATATGTGTATATATATATATATATATATATATATATATATATATATATATATATAAAGGAATTTACCCAATGGAAACCGTACGGTGCTCTTATTGGCTAGCCAACCAGCGGCCTCGATGAGAAAAATATCCGCCATTGAGACATGGGCTGGGAATTTCGTTACTATATTAAACAAGCGCTGATCGGCCGTTCATGAAATCTAAGAAAATAACTTCCTGCTCGCTCGTTTAACTCAAAATTATTCAAAACGATGTCTCTAAAATAATATGAATGTGACTTCTTAAGGTTTTCTTCACGGTCAAAACCACACAACATCTATTATTAATGATTACGTCCTAGACAAAAAGGAATATTGACCACCATTACTACTTCATCACCAGTGATAGTGATGATGATGTGGTGGTGGTTGTAGTAGTAGTGGTAGTGATGATGATGTGATGGTGGTGGTTGTAGTAGTAGCTGTAATGATGATTATATGGTGGTGGTGGTGTAGTAGTAGTGGTAGTGATTATGATGTGGTGCTGGTAGTTGTGGTAGTGGTGGTAGTGATGATATTGTGGTGGTGGTTGTAGTAGTAGTAGTAGTGTGGTGATGATGATGTGGTGGTGGTTGTAGTAGTAGTGGTGGTGGTGGTTGTAGTAGTAGTGGTAATAATGATGATATGGTGGTGGTGGTTGCAGTAGTAGTGGTAGTGATGACGATGTGGTTGTGGTGGTTGTAGTAGTAGTGGTAGTGATGATGATGTGCTGGTGGTGGTATAGTTGTAGTGGTAGTGATAATGATGTGGTGCTGGTGGTTGTAGTAGTAGTGGTAGTCTTATATTGTGGTGGGGTTGTAGTAGTAGAGGTATGATGTGATGTGGTGGTGGTGTTGTAGTGGTAGTGATGAAGGTGGTGTGTGGTGGTTGCAGTAGTAGTGGTATGATGAGATGTGGTGGTGGTATAGTTGTAGTGGTAGATAATGATGTGGTGTGGTGGTTGTAGTGAGTAGGGTAGTCATTATTGTGGTGGTGGTTGTAGTAGAGGTAGTGATGCTGATGTGGTGGTGGTTGTTGTAATAGTGGTGGTAGTGATAATGATATGGTGTAGTAGTAGTGGTAGTGATGATGATGGAGTGGTGGTGATTGTAGTAGTGATGATGATGTAGTTGTGGTGTAGTTGTACTGATAATGATATAGTGGTGGTGGTTGTAGTAGTTGTGGTAGTGATGAAGTGGTAATGGTGGTTGTAGTAGTAGTGACAGTGATGATGTGGTGGTTGGAATACACATTATAGGTTATTATAATACACGATTATTTCATTTTTGGACAGCTTTATTGAAACATAAATATACGCAACAGTTCTGAACCATTTTATTGTGGATTTTGATATTGTTTGTTGTTTTTCTTGTGTCGTTATGTTGACATTGAGACCGAATGAATGGTAATGCTTACATTCCCAGCCCATGATATAATGGCGCTGAATGCTTTCATTGGTGGACACTTTTTATGCTCCGTACGTATTCTCATTCGTTTAATTCTATGATATATATATATAATATATATATATATATATATATATATATATATATATATATATATATATAAAGATTCAATGTGCAAATTTCTTCTACAATATGATTGTTTCTTGCATACAAGTTGTAGAAAAATGTACTTTGAACGTTTAGATTCCCTTGAGCCCGTTGTTGTTTTATATCACCAGCCACCTATCTATCTACCTATCTTTATTCTCTTTCTCATTATCTGACAGTATAAAAAAACGTAAAGAATGTGTTTTAATTTAAAATCAAAAATATACAAGAGAATGAAAAATAAACTCACGTGAATACACAAAATGGTCACAATAGTGAGTAGGATCCAAGCGTTACGTTGTGAATGGCCGTTCATGATTCAATTGGGATTGAAGTAAATTATAACACAAGTAGAAATTCGATTGTCTTGGTTTGGGTGGGGGGGGGGGGGGGATTTTTTAAT
>NC_088362.1:94678399-94750899 GCF_034508935.2 Berghia stephanieae | reverse complement strand
CATTAGAAACATTGGAAGAATCAGACATTATATTGATGAAGATATTACAAAGATGCTTGTTAATTCGTTTATTACTAGCAGATTAGATTATTGCAATTCCCTTCTCATTGGCTGTCAAAGTAGATTAATTCATCAACTAGACGGTCTACAAAAAATTCAGAATATAGCGGCTAGACATATAAAATTAACGAAAAAAAAAGATCATATAACACCAGTTCTCCAGGAATTGCACTGGCTTCCTGTGAAGTATAGGATAGAATTTAAAATATTGTGCTATGTTTTTAGATGTCTGGATGGATTGGCACCTGGATATTTGCAGGAACTGATTAAAAAATATGAACCCACTCGAAATTTAAAATAATCTCAGTCCCAACTTCTAAAAGTTACCACCTCAAAATCCACTTTCGGTGAAAAAGCCTTTTCATTCATAGCTCCACGTCTATGGAACGCACTTAGTCCTCGGGCAAAGTCCTGTGAAAATATATAATCTTTCAGGAAATGTCTGAAGACTGAGTTGTTCCGCGAGGCTTATTTTTCATAAAATAGATGTTGCTTAGATTTTGTTTTTTGTATGCATGCTTATTATGTATCATGTAGTGTCGTGATTTTTACTTTTGTTGTTTTTAAACACTTTTATTTTTATTATGTAAAGCGCCGCAGAGCACGATTAACGTGGATGTTTAGGCCCTATATAAATTCATTATTTACTATTTAATACTAATCAACCAGCAGCGCCAACAGAGGTGCATAAAAACGGTGCGTTTTCGTACACCTCCAGTGGAGGTGCATAAAAATGCCACAAAACATGATCACCAGATTACTGTACTGTAAGGTAAGTTCTCGATCTCAGGATCGTCTTTCAACTCTGCTCACGTCTGCTACTTCAGGTTTATTTTTGCAGTTGATTTTCTTACCACAACCTGTTTTCACACACGGACAACTGTATGTTGCTGGGTCACCGATCAGAGGCTATAGCGGCTTACACTCCGTGTTGGGCCACACAGAAAAATCAACAGAGGATGTACCAAGTTACACAGACAACGTTGTTTACCAATCTGCCCTCATTAAATGATGGTGGGTACAATATCGAATGAAAATAGTTCTTTCCCTGCGAAATTGTGGGCTTTTTACTAGTAAATAAAAATATGGAACTTGGGATAAGTCTATTTCTTTTTTTATTTTTTAATTTTTTTTTTATTGAAGAGAAAGGATATAGTTTTTAAAAGCATATTCGAAACCTAACATTTCGTATTTCTGATTATTTTAACGTTACATTCACTTTTTAGTTTTCACTTTGGCATAATTTCAGTTAGATGATGTGGGTCACATATTACGGTTTAGAGGCGGCTGGTCACAATTCAGTCGACACGCCTTTTCAGATAAGTAGATGCAGTAAATACTCACATGTTCCGGTATCCGCCATTGATGACGCTGATGGATCCATCGTCATTGAGGCCATACTTGGCACTGCCACACAACACGCCCAGCTCGAACCAGGCTGTGAAATGTTCGTATTCGTACCAAGTTCCAAGGTACTGGGGATGGGTAAGATATAATGGTACTGGTAGTGGGAATTACTGTGATTATGGTGGTGATAGTGGTGATAGTGGTAATGATGACGGTGACGGAATGATGACTGTGATTATGGTGATGATAGTGGTGATAGTGGTAATGATGACGGTTATGGAATGATGACTGTGATTATGGTAGTGATAGTGGTGATAGTGGTAATGATGACGGTGATGGAATGATGACTGTGATTATGGTGATGGAATGATGACTGTGATTATGGTGGTGATAGTGGTGATAGTGGTAATGATGACGGTGATGGAATGATGACTGTGATTATGGTGGTGATAGTGGTGATAGTGGTAATGATGACGGTGATGGAATGATGACTGTGATTATGGTGATGGAATGATGACTGTGATTATGGTGGTGATAGTGGTGATAGTGGTAATGATGACGGTGATGGAATGATGACTGTGATTATGGTGATGATAGTGGTAATGATGACGGTGATGGAATGATGACGTTGATTATGGTGATGATAGTGGTGATAGTGGTAATGATGACGGTGATGGAATGATGACTGTGATTATGGTGATGATAGTGGTGATAGTGGTAATGATGACGGTGATGGAATGATGACTGTGATTATGGTGATGATGATGATGATGATGATGATGGTCAAGGCGGACATGTGGTGTATCGTGGTGATGACGATGACGATGATGATGATGATGACGATGATGATGATGATGCTACCCTAATAAACTAATTTCACACCTCACCTGGTTGAGATCAAAACTATCCTGGCTACTCGGGTTAGGGCAACTTGAGTGCACCAGAGCACTATCTGTGTGTGCGATGAGGATCTCTAGTATTAGTACAGATAACACCACACACGATAATATGCCTTTAAACACGGCCATCGTCACGAATAGGTTAATCCTCAAATTTCAACTCCAAATTGACGTCGATTATAAATTATTTTTGGTCTGATTTGAAATGTTATGCGGGTTTTTTTTAAATTCTTTTATTTAATATACAATGCCCTACAGTATACTTTCCCTTGTTTAGATTGACATTGTTTGGGATTTTTAGCAAATATTTTGTGTATAATTTTTAATGCATACATACAACATGGGTCTTGATTCCTGTTTAAATGCAATAGACGCATCGACCCACGATTTGCGGCAGTCTTAGTTTCCAGCATAGTGTAATATACACATGACGTGACATGGATATCGCTATATTTAGTTCATTTTATTATTTAAGTGGGCCGAAGCAGAATTTGTCAGATTGTTCCATGGATGTCTTTGTACATTTGGTTACAAAGCTGCACCAGGGGGAAACGACTGACGATGAGGATTATGGGAGGGTGAGGAATGATGATGAGATGATGATGAGGATGATAATAATAGCGATGGTGATGAGGAAGAGGATGAGGAGGATGAGGCTGTCTGAGTCACATCTTATTGACAAGGAGTGAAGACAGATGGATGTTTATGAAGGTGAAAGGAGAAACTAATGTGGTATCTTAAACATTTTAATTGGAAAACAGGTTCGATTAGGCATTTGTCTTTCGGCTTGGGCAGGCATGCCTGTTATGACTGATGGGACTGGTCGGTTTGTCAGAACTTCAGGTTTCGGGCGTGTCCGATGTTGGTTTCCGGTGTCAACGCTGGTAGGAGTTAATCTCTTATTCTGTAATGTGAGCCACTTACTTTAGCCTAGTATGGGGATAATTCTTCCGGGTTTGAGTGAGTTCCAGTTGGTGACATTCACGAAGATTTTCTTTGTACTTGTTCGATTGTATTTAGGTGGGCTTTGTTGATTCGGGTCTGATTGATGCATATTCTAGTATTTATGCCCAATCAAGGCAGGATTAGCGGGTGTTTTAACTCACTCAATCCTAGAATTTTTTGCTACTTTTCAAAATTGGATGTATTAAAAATGAGCATGTACATAGACATTTTGTTCAACAGCCACTAACATATAAAGACTAAAAACATTAGGTTTGATACTACGCCTATAATTTGTCTCATAAAAAATGTAATAGATTGGCATGGGGTTAAAGTAACCAGGGTAAACTACGGATATAGTCGGTGTTAGGGTTGAGTGAGTTAATGGTCTTAGGGGTGGATCCAGAGGCCTTATGAGTTTTAAACTGTCGCCTCTATGTTATAGAGGTTCTGATGCCAGCCTGAGGACTTGCTTGTTGTCTACGTGCCATCATCGCTGCTACGTGCTAATGTTTGACTTATATATTATTAGCTTGTGGTGCTACTGGAATGACGATTATAGTCCGACTCCCATGTATTTTTGACGTCATTTAAGACAATTGCGTCGACTGGGGATTTGTTGTTTGGAGTGGCCAGGGAACATAAATACTACCCTGTTGGTTGAACTGTTGTATAAAATCAACGATTTGTTTTCTTTTGGTGGTATGACCATGGCCTTGACTTTTGACTGAAATATTTGGTAGAGCCAGGCTTTTTTACGGAAGCTACAGTTTAGATGTTTCTGTAGGGTGCATGCATGTGTAACTCGGGTTATCAATTACTCTCTTCGTATAACAGACCTTACCCTATTATTGTCACGCAGGGTCATATGCATTAAGTATAATGGATTCGTTGAATTGAACTAATTATTTAGCGGATATTTCATTATTTTTTTACGATTCATTTAAAATAAAAATAAAAATTCCCTTTATTCCCAAGGGGAAATTTGTCTTTAGCGTCTATTCCAAGGAAAGACTGGAATAACCCAGGCGTCAGCCGCAGTGCAGCGCCACAAAGTGAGCTAGGGCTAGGTGACTTGCTCAAGGCCACACAACGCAGCGGCGGGTGATCGAACTCGTTACCGTTTGGGTACGAAGCAAAGACCGTACCGCTGAGCCACGCTGCTATTTAGTTAGTCTTGAAGCGATAATATTTTCTGGCTTTTCATCGTTTTACATCGCGTGCTACTATATGACTTTGAAGTCTCACAATTCGACCAATTGTGTTGTAGAATGGATAGATAAACGATACTTACCAAAGTTTGTCTGTTATTCTACAACACTGGTCGATTGTGAATTCATTTGCCCTGCCTTTCCATCATTATCATAATATACCCTCCCCTCTAGTTCTCTTGATAGATTTATATTATCTTCATACGATCCATGAGCAGTTTTTGTTAGAGTTGAGTAGTATCTGGGCTCAAATAGTAGCCCGCTCAAAATTTATAGTGTGATCGGTATATGGATGGTTCATCACTCAAATGAATTCACAATCAACCAGTGTTGTCAAATAACAGACAAACTTCAACTTTGGTAAGTATCGTTTATCTATCCAATCTTTGCAATATGATGGTGATATCACAAAAAATATAACTGCAATACTACATTAGATTTAAAAAGAAAAAAGTTTTATGTGTTTTATGATTCCTTCACCTGATCTTTGCATGGATTATAAATGCTCCCAAATTCATGGGAATAAGTCCCAGATAGCCTTATTTTGGCACTTTTAAAAAAAATTCCGGGGGGGGGGGGCATGCCCTCGGACTCCCCTAACAGGAGGCTGCCTTCAGCAGCCTGAGCCCGCCTTTGGGGGGCATGATGAGACGTCTATCATTTTCCTCTTTTTCATTTTTTTCTGTTGGCATCACTGATTACCTCCACCTCCTCCTCCTCCTCCTCCTCCTCCTCCTCCTCCTCCTCCTCCTCCTCCTCCTCCTCCTCCTCCTCCTTCTTCTTCTTCTTCTTCTTCTTCTTTTTCTTCTTCTTCTCATAATAATCAGCCGACTGGAAATGGTTCGCCACTCTTCTCGATCCTGTAGCATTCTCCTGGTTTCAGGCCAGTCCTGGGCCCGTTTTCATGAACGAGGACTGGATTTAGTAATTTACTAGTCTAGTAAATGACTAGCTAGTCTTAGCCCCAAGCCCCAAACGAAGCTAGTGTGTAAAAAATCGGATTTCATGAATGCTTTCTAGTCTCGGAGTGAACTCACTAAATTGGATACATAAATATACCATCTTGTAATCGTTGGAGTCAGATTTTATCAGAAACCCTTCTTGCTAATATTCATTCATTTCCAAAATTCTAGAAAAGATTGTACTAAAACAACTTTCTTGTCACGTGAAACATAATAACCTCGATGAGTGCTTTCAATCGGCCTATCGGCAAAATCATAGCACAGAAACAGCATTGATGAGAATCACAAATGACTTACTGCAAATTATTGATCAAGGAAAAACCACCATCCTTAGTCTTCTCGATCTTTCGGCGGCCTTTGACACCATCGACAATGCCATACTACTTCGAAGGCTACAAGTTACTTTCGGCATATCGGGCACTGCTCTAAACTGGTTTGCATCATATCTTACTCAAAGAACTCAATCAGTTTTAATTGGGGAAGTAACTTCGTCAGAGCGTGACCTTCATTTTGGTGTACCTCAAGGATCCGTTTTAGGTCCAGTCCTTTTTGTACTTTACACTTCCCCTGTTGTGAGAATCTTAGAGCAACATTCTCTCGCTTACCATATGTACGCCGACGATACCCAGATATATAGCATGTGTTTGCAATCCGATATAGTTTCAAAGATAACTGTTTACGAACAATGCATCAACCATGTGATGAGATGGATGTCTGCAAATAGATTAAAATTAAATGGCGACAAGACTGAAGCCTATTCATTGCTAGTTCAAATAATAAGACATATCCATTTACACTGGCACTGACAATCAACGATAATGACAAAATACAACTCACAACATCAGCAAAAAATCTCGGCATCACCTTAGAGAGTGATCTGTCTATGAACAAACATATTAACAATGTGAGAACAAGTGCTATCTGCATTCTAAGAAATATCAGAACAATCAGACCATTTATTAATAGGGAAACTTGCAACAAATTGGTAACATCTTTGATATTCCCGAAAATGGACTACTGCAATGTACTGTTTGTTTGTCTCACAAAGGACAAAATAAACAAACTCCAGAAAATACAGAACATGGCAGCCCGCGTTATACTACAGAAAGACAGAAAAACTGCAGCTCCCGAATTACTACAGCGGCTGCATTGGCAGCCAGTGGACCAGCGGATTAAATATAAATCTTCAACTATCGTTTTCAAATGCCTGGAGGGCTCGTCACCAGCATATCTCTCAAACCTCGTTGAACGGTATAACCCACAGCGATCGCTTCGATCAACGAACGACCTCAAATTGAAAACACCCCGCTGTCGAGTGAAGGCTGGTGAATGCGCCTTTCAGCATTCTGGTCCAAGGTTGTGGAATTTACTACCACTAGAGATACGTTCTTCGTCTTCACTAGAGGAATTCAAGCGTCGATTGAAGAGATTCTTATTCCGACAGGCTTTTTTTTGATTATGTGTATAATTAGCGTTGTTCGTGTACTGTGTTAGGGCTTCATGATTAAGTTAATCTATGTTATGCGCCCAGAGCCCTCCTGATGAAGGGATGTTTGGCGCACTATAAATCTATACCATATTATTATTATTATTATTATTATTATTATTATTATTATTATTATTATTATTATTATTATTATTATTATTATTAATACGAAAATTGTTACTCGATCATTTAGACATGCCCCCCCCCACCCCCCACCCCCCCCCCTCTGGTGATTCTCATTTTAGAAACTGGAATATGTGAAACTATTCCGTTATTTAAAAAGAAGTAAAAAAAACAAATCATTTATAAAAAGTCTTAATTAAGGCTAGGCCTTCGATATTCATGTTCATGTTTACTGTTGGGTGTGATCCATTATACTTGTATACGAACATTTGTGTGAGTGTGTGCTTGTATCTGCGTTTTGATTTTTGGTTAATATTCTAACTTAATGCTTACATAGCTTTATAGTATAGCATTTGACTATATGAATTTTTGCCGCTAGCTATATTATTATTATTATTATTATTATTATTATTATTATTATTATTATTATTATTATTATTATTATTATTATTATTATTATTCATTATTATTATTATTATCATTATTATTATTATTATTATTATTATTATTATTATTATTATTATTATTATTATTATTATTATTAAACTTATTATTATTATTACTTTGGATAACACGGTGAAAAGTATTCTCTAAGCTTTCATCTTTTGCTCTTTGGTGTCTACAAAGTGTATTAGCTAACCATGTCAGCCTTTATGAAGTTTGAACACAACAGTCGATTGAAAACAAAAACAAACCTCCCAACCTAATTTAAATTTCATAAATGTTTTGAGCATTAGTGAGATCTTTACTTGCGACTATGTGGTCTTGTGGTATGATACTCGCTTTCGGATCAGAAGGTACTGGGTTCGAGCCTCGCTCGGCGCATAGTTGAGTCCTTGGAAAAGGCTCTTTACTCACATTCTCTCATCGTACTCAGGTGTAAAATGAGTACCTGGCCGTTAACTGCGTTGTCTCTGTCCGAAAAAAAATTGTGATATCGCCTACCAGGCGTCATCCCGTCCTACAGTTTAAATGTTGCTGTTGGCCAGGGACCCCTTGTAAAGCGCTTTGAGTACGTTTAGTGGATATTGCTCTATATAAAAGCTCAATTAAAAATAAAAAAGATTTCCAAAAGTTCTACTTCAGAAAATGATGATGTTGACGACGACGATGACGACAATGATGATATTGATGATGGAGATAATGATGGTGATGATTATGATAATGATGATGATGATGAGGAGGAGGAGGAGTGAGACAACCAGTGGCTGTAAGATCTTAACTACGACCAGGTACAATTACCACGAGTTCTACGATCATTATTATCATCATCATCATCATCATCGTCGTCATCATGATCACCATCGTTGTCGATCACAAATACCGTCGTAACCTACGCCTACATGATCAACAACTGCAGCAGTGATAACAACAACAACAACAACAACAACAACAACAACAGGAACAACAACATAACAACACTGATCTGTAGAGTAGGTCCCTAACATACACACCACGTGATAATGATGTTTATTTCCCATCACGTGTTTGACCCTAAACTAGAACTAAGGCCGATACACATAACAGCTGTGACGACAATGTGATATAATAACGATGACAATAATAGTAATGATAACGATCCAGTCCGATAGCCAACGCCATAGGCCGTCCTTATTCAATGACTCAATGGTCACACAAAGGGAAGATTTCTTGCCGTTATCAAAACGCACTATCTATTTATTCTTCAATTTTAGTGTTTGCCAATCACGGGATATTTTAAATAAATAAATCTCTTGTGACCTAGATACAGCAATTTAAAAAATACAACTTTTTGCGTGCACTTAAACGTCAATTTTACCAGATAGATCACCCACCCATTTATTTATTTATTTATTTATTTATTTATTTATTTATTTATTTATTTATTTATTTATTTTTGGTCATCTTTTTAAACCGAGAGCGAGAACGTCCATGCTCCCTCCGTCGATATGAATGAGAATCTACATGTAGGAAATAGCGTATAATACAATTATATTTGTATAGAAAAGTCACCTAAAAGACACTTTTCCATGCATAAAATGAAAATCTGGTCTCACATGGCATGCTAGGGGAATCATAAAACCCTATGAAGAGCATTAAGGGAACCATGAAAACATGCTATACTGTCTAAGAAAATTTCCAACATCTGCGGTACCTCATATTGCGGATAAATATGGCGATCCGACAAAAACGGGACAGATGATTCTGTCTGAAGTCATTTTGAATTTAGTAGCGCTAGGGTTGAAGTGGCACAAAAACCCCAAAATTACCCTAGATAGATAAACGAACCAGGCCCAAATTGTCCCACTACTGTGGGCCCTCGTAAAAGGGAGGACCTAATATATATATATGAGGTGTTCCCTATTTGGGAATTTAGTTCCAGATATGAGAATGGCTAAAATCTCGTCGAATTAAATAAATCTAAATTTAGAGTTTCTACTTTAAAAAAAAAAAAGTCTGCATTGTTACTTTTCATAGTATTGTGGAGCATGGTTAAATGCAAGAAAACCTTTCACTATGAGTTACAAGTCGCTTGAATTCAGAAATCGTGCTGGGAACGCTATCAATAAACACGAGTGGGGTTCGGTCAATCTAACCATAGCCATCGTTAAGTTATAGCCTGGCACTAAAATCCCAAAAAGACGGGAATTTTGACGTCATTATTTGGTTTTTGCAACGCCTTGTGAGTTGACGTTAGTAGTGCTCATGGAAACAAGTGGCCAACTCACGATTTGTTTTCTTTTGTGGCATTTTGACGTCGCTGTGAAGCACATTTAGCATGGTAAATCCGTAGAAATGGTCTATATAAATGTTATTTTAAAAACCTGTTATTGTTTTGTCAGCCATATCACAGTTGTTGATTATTTGACTGAATTGCATTCTATCGATTCCTTTATCTCTATAACATCACGATTCAATATGAATAGGGGATTTCCACACTCACTTCACATTGCTTTATTCATTCCCCAACAAGGACCTCAAAGGACCAAATTTCCATTACATATAGAACAAGTCATCTGTAAGGCTGACAATCTGAAAAACTGACAATCGAAAGTAAGAGGATTTATTTTAATTTTATGGCCAGACTACCTGGTTGTTATAATATTCCGTTACATTTTGTAACTTAATAAGGTCGTTTGGTTTTGTAATAGGCAGGGGCTGGCTATATTGGTTGATTTGGTGCCTGGCACCGCATCCATCTTTTAAAAATGGATTACAGCATTTAAAAATTTAAAAAAAAACTGACATGGTGTATACCGCCTCTTACTTATTTGAGTAAGTCTTTTCTTTAAATTTTTTTCTTTCTTTTATATTTACAAATATAGCATGTTTTAAGTCATTTTCATCTGATTTTGGCACCACCTTATACTACTATAAGCACGCCACGCCACTGGTAATAGGGATTTCTTCTTCTTCTTCTTTAACCCTCTCCTTACCACCCATAGGAAACTCGTCACATTCGTTACGATACAATCAACAATTTTCTTATTCTGATTTCTCTTGTACATGACAAAATTTAAAGAAATGCTTTGATTACAGCTAGAAATACTAAATACTGTGTTGAACTCACTTGTTACTTTCTGTTTAAGTAAGAAAAGTCTAGTTTTGTGCCAGGTGGGTTTGAATTTTCGGGGGAAATTCTAAAAATAGCTGGTAAGGAGAGAGTTAATGGATCAAAGGTCCGACAAAGGTTACATAAGTGTTGAAAATACAGCAGACATCGTTCGCCATCAATACCCCCTTTACTCTTAGAAACACGGGATATTTGGATGTCGGTGGACGCAGAAACACGGGATATTTGGATGTCGGTGGACGCAGAAACACGGGATATTTGGATGTCGGTGGACGCAGAAACACGGGATATTTGGATGTCGGTGGAGCAGAAACACGGGATATTTGGATGTCGTGGACGCAGAACACGGATATTTGGATGTGGTGGACGCAGAAACACGGATATTTGGATTCGTGGACGCAGAAACACTGGATATTTGGATGTCGGTGGACGCAGAAACACTGGATATTTGGATGTCGGTGGACGCAGAAACACGGATATTGGATGTCGGTGGACGCAGAAACACGGGATATTTGGATGTCGGTGGACGCAGAAACACGGGATATTTGGATGTCGGTGGACGCAGAAACACGGGATATTTGGATGTCGGTGGACGCAGAAACACGGGATATTTGGATGTTGGTGGACGCAGAAACACGGATATTTGGATGTCGTGGACGCAGGAACACGGATATTTGGATGTCGGTGGACGCAGAAACACTGGATATTTGGACTGTCGGTGGACGCAGAAACACGGATATTTTGGTGTCGGATGGACGCAGAAACACGGGATATTTGGATGTCGGTGGACGCAGAAACACGGGATATTTGGATGTCGGTGGACGCAGAAACACGGGATATTTGGATGTCGGTGGACGCAGAAACACGGGATATTTGGATGTCGTAGGACGCAGGAACACGGGATATTTGGATGTTGGTGGACGCAGAAACACTGGATATTTGGACGTCGGTGGACGCAGAAACATTGGATATTTGGATGTCGGTGGACGCAGAAACACGGGATATTTGGATGTCGGTGGACGCAGAAACACGGGATATTTGGATGTCGGTGGACGCAGAAACACGGAATATTTGGATGTCGGTGGATGCAGAAACACGGGATATTAGGATGTAGGTGGATGCAGAAACACGGGATATTTGGATGTCGGTGGACGCAGGAACACGGGATATTTGGATGTCGGTGGACGCAACCAATCAGCGAAACGCACGAAAACTACTAGATATACATTTTGGTGCCCAGACCACATCATGCGATTTATGCCGTGATAACAATCTTTACTTGGTCGACAGCTATTTGGGTAATTTTTGTGACACATTTGTGACCCACCCTCTGAAAACGGTATTATGCAGGAATGAACCATATGCTTAAAAGCCGAATTAAATGTTAAACTGGTCAAAAATATAAATTGTTTGCATTATCACCCTAAAATATGGTATCCATTCTCCTCAATAAAACATACAAACTCAACACAAGTCTGATATTTCTGGCTATAAATTCAATTTTCAACATCTTTACCATCCCGACTTAATACTGTTTTGAGGCGAAGGGTCACATTTAATATTTTCTTTCATGGTTGGATAATGTGGTGTGGATCACATAGCTAAGCAACCAACCTTTCGTACAATAACACTGGCTTCCCGGCTTCAGACCCCCCCCCCCCCCCCACGCACCCATTCCCACCAACCAAATCAGTCCAAACCAAGGTGATCTAAGTCTAAGTCAAACTCTCGTGATCTCCATGATTGGGCGACACATGAATCTCAGTTAAAGTCATTTCAAGATACTGTCGTGACACTTTGTTTCCGATTTCACGGATTTCCCCCTCACCGGTTCCATAATGATGTTTCATTTATCCGGTTCCTGTGCCCATTAACTGCGTCATCAAAGAACGGACAAACAATTTACACAACACATTGACTCATCGCCTCCTGTTTTTCTTTGTTATGGAATTTAAATCAAGATCCTGTATTTCCCACCGTTATCTTCTATAAGTACCCATAGCCTTCACACTTCAGTCATGTTGAAATTCTAGCGGCTCCCGGTTCATTAAAGAAATAAACTGCCTCGCTTAGTGACTGGAGGATAAAGTGTTGAGTGAAATACTAATCATTAATTTAAGTAATATTCTTTTTTTTTTAATCGAAAAGGGAAACCAAATATAAATAAAAGAATTAAAAAAAACAAACAAACAAAACAAACCCCGCATAACATTTCAAGTCAGACCAAAAATAATTTATAATCGACGTCAATTTGGAGTTGAAATTTGAGGATTAATCTATTCGTGACGATGGCCGTGTTTAAAGGCATGTCCGCATGTGTGGTGTTATTTGTACTAGAGATCCTCATCGCACACACAAATAGTGCTCTGGTGCACTCAAGTTGCCCTAATCCGGGTAGCCAGGATAGTTTTGATCTCAACCAGGTGAGGTGTGAAATTAGTTTATCTGTCATCTGCATTTTTTTGCCAAATTGGAACCTAAAATTTGCCAAATTGGGACCTAAAATTTGCCAAAATAAACCCCAAAATTTGCCAAAAAGACCTAAATTTGCCAAAAAAATTTGCCGAGGAGAACTAAGCGTTTCAGTAAAAATTAACATGCGATACAGAAAAAAAAATAAAAAATTATATAATATATATATATATATATAATAATATATATATATATATATATATATATATATATATATTATATATATGTGAGTTGTTCTCACTAAACTGTATTAACCAGACTATAAAAGTTCATGGTTACACAGAGTTTGTGTGTTGGTCCGTTATACTTCCGGATGGCAATGTTGTGAACTCCTTGGCCAAGCGCATTCTATCTATAGCGTTGTTACAAAGATTTTAAAGGATCATTATCCATAGAGAGTAGCTTCCCTTGGTTTGGGGCCAGGCAAAGCTGCAACATTTCTCAAGTTTCGCACTTTTTTTTTCGTAATTTTGTTTTAGTTTCTTTTTTTCCCCAAAAAATTTGCCAATTTTCCCAAAATTTGCCATGATTTGCCAATTTTGAGAAATTTGCCAAAATTTGCGGATCGCCCTGATATTTGCGACCGCAAATTGCCATTTGCGGCCGCAAAAAATGCAGATGACAGAAAGTTTATTAGGGTAGCATCATCATCATCATCATCATCGTCATCACCACGACACACCATATGCCCGCCTTGACCAACATCAACATCACCATAATCACAGTCATCATTCCATCACCGTCATCATTACCACTATCATCACCATAATCACAGTCATCATTACCACTATCATCACCATAATCACAGTCATCATTCCATCACCGTCATCATTACCACTATCACCACCATAATCACCGTAATCATTCCCACTACCAGTACCATTATATCTTACCCATCCCCAGTACCTTGGAACTTGGTACGAATACGAACGTTTCACAGCCTGGTTCGAGCTGGGCGTGTTGTGTGGCAGTGCCAAGTATGGCCTCAATGACGATGGATCCATCAGCGTCATCAATGGCGGATACCGGAACATGTGAGTATTTACTGCATCTACTTATCTGAAAAGGCGTGTCGACAGAATTGTGACCAGCCGCCTCTAAACCGTAATATGTGACCCACATCATCAAACTGAAATTATGCCAGATAAAGTGAATACTACTAAAAAGTGAATGTAAAGTTAAAATAATCAGAAATACGAAATGTTGGGTATAGAATATGCTTTTAAAAACTATATCCTTTCTCTTCAATAAAAAAATTAACAAAAATAAAATAAAATAAAAATAGACTTATCCAGAATTCCATATTTTTATTTATGTCATAAATTTTCTTTTTAGCATCAATCCCTAGCTATCATCATCATTGCCTTTTTCACTTCTCTGTATATCAGCTTCTTTAATTCTTCTCCATGTTCCTCGTGGCCTTCCCCTTGATCTTCTGCCCAGAGATCCAGTGGGTTTCGCTTACTCCAAGTATATGCAGCCTGTATCTTCTCATCTCAGTCACAACTTGAGAGCTTTTTCCTGCTTCATACATGGTGTGAACGTTCCACGACGCAATTCGAAGCTGCTTGTTTGGCGAAGACGTCATCGGGTCAGCAGAGTCCTTTCGGCTTTGTCTGTTGTCCTTCATATATTCTGTCATTCCAGAAACTCCTAGCTATCACTAGGGCATAATACCGTCTTGGGACGAATGGTCACACATTATTTTGGAGAAGACCGGATGCATAAAATTCAATTTTAAACTGAATTGATAAAATTGGAGTTTTAAAACATGATTTCATTTAGGAGAGTGGGTTTAGTTAATTAATTCCCTAAATTGTATATATATATTATATTACCTAACTAACCATTTTGACATTAACCTCAATTTTCTCTATCTTTTTCATCCCGACATAATATCGCATAGACGCGCTGGGTCACAAATCAGAAGAACTAACATTCGATTTTAGTACACGAAGTCTGATTTTCTGGAAAGTTTTTGCCTTGTTGTATATTTGTATCCTTTTTGTCTAACACTGTTTCACAAATAAGACTACAATTGAACACAAGATGGACAAGGCCGCTTTTTCTGTTTATAAAACATTGTCGAAATTGGCTTCAACAGTCATGACGTTATTTTATTTCCCTCGTCATGACGTATGGTAACAACTGGCTCTAAACTATCGGAACAATGGCAGACGCCCTTATGAAATAGTTCTCCGACGGGCATAAAAGTATATCCAGAGGATAAAAAACATTACAAATATGATCATGTTTTGACTTATATACATCTAATCACATGACATATGAAAAGTTCTAGCCAGCATAAAGAATAAAAAGTACCCATTTTCTTTGTTTAGAACCAGGCTGCTCGCCGTTGCTGGGCGACGTGACATCAGACTAGTGAATCCAATGAATTGCCATGCGCAGAGCGATATCCGTCTCATACGGATTAAGGGGTCTCTAAGTCACCGTCTCATACGGATTAAGGGGTCTCTAAGTCACCGTCTCATACGGATTAAGGGGTCTAAGTCACCGTCTCATACGGATTAAGGGGTCTATGTCACCGTCTCATACGGATTAAGGGGTCTAAGTCACCGTCTCATAAGGATTAAGGGGTCTAAGTCACCGTCTCATACGGATTAAGGGGTCTAAGTCACCGTCTCATACGGATTAAGGGGTCTCCAAGTCACCATCTCATACGGATTAAGGGGTCTAAGTCACCGTCTCATACGGATAAAGGGGTCTATGTCACCGTCTCCTACGGATTAAGGGGTCTAAGTCACCGTCTCATACGGATTAAGGGGTCTAAGTCTAAGTTCTAAGTCACTGGTGTTTACCGAGGTTACCTTTGTGTTCTCTATTATAAAAAATGAATAAATAAAACACGCGGAGGCTTCACTAACTAGTTTTGATATTCTAGAAGTTGCTAAGATAAACTTAACTATCTAGTCATCTCAGATGTGACATCAAACTTAAAACGTGTCATTCACTTGATTCATTTCTATTAAACGTTGAATAGGCTTAAAACATTATCATTTATGAACATATTACAGAAGGCAATAATGGCTTTTATATCGGAATAAAATACAAGTTAGATATCCTCGTGAAAAAGAACATCTAATTTACATATACGGTAACAAAATTGCAAAGCCCTCGGATGTTTGTTACAGAGAATAAGAAGTGACTAAGGTAAACAGCAGCGACTTGGGCCCTAACCCTAACCCTAACCCAATACTCAGTAGTATGAGCCGGATATGGATCAACACATGGCGATGGTACAGTATTTTACATCCAGAATTAGCGGCCACACCCACTATTATTATTTATATCACATGGTGGTCAGATATTCAAACACCAATTTTATCTACCCCCCCCCCCCCCCTGGCAAACCTCTTTCACACAGTCTAGGCTTCAAGATTCCTACATCCATAACAGGAAGAGCCACCATTCCAGATCCGACACGCCCCTCGGAACTCAGAGTCTCTTTCTCAAGATGTAAGTAAACCATGGTTCTTGAAGACCACACGGATCTCCATTTGATCTTGCCCCTGTTTCCATAGCAACAACTACATCATCATCATTATCTACAACAACGACAGCAATTACTACTACTACTCACTGCCACTACTACCCCAACAACAACTACAACTACCACCACCACCACTTACTACTACTTTAACAACAACAACAACAACAACTACTACTACTACTACTACTGCTGCTGCTATTATCATTGCTACTTTTATTATTATTATTATTATTATTATTATTATTATTATTATTATTATTATTATTTTTATTATTATTATCCAAAACAATCATTAACTTTCATTCTTTAAATGTTACGAAGCCAAATGTTCCCGACCCTCCCCAAGCATAGCCCGTTTTCATGAACGCGGACAAGCGCTTAGTCTCTGACTATCTCTGACTTTAGTCAATGACTTGAAAAAATCGGATTTCGTGTGAGCTGACTAAGCAAGTCCCAGACTAAAATCACGGCACCTTCGGACTAAGGGTGGCCAAGTTTTAGTCATTTGCTGAGGCCCGACTTCAAGCTTAGTCTGAGACTAGTTAGTAGGATACATCCTATACATACAGAGAATAACCTCCTATTAATACAAGAAGAAAATGTACCAACAAAACTAACACCTTCATGGCAAAAGTAAGTTCAAATATGAAGCGGAAAGAAATATTATCTATGTATTGCTAATTTCTTCTTTGGAAATCTTTTGCGTTGAAAGTATGAAGGCTGGTATCTTACCTGCCATCGTGTACTAGAGAGCGTGATGTTACCAGCACAAAAGAGCCGAATTAGTCATCGTCCTTACAACGCCCACTTCTAGGAAAGAGACTCGCTAGTCAGAGACTAGAAAACGTTATTGAAATCACTTGCTCCGCTTAGGCTTAAGACTAGCAAGTCATCTACTAGACTAGTAAATAATCAAATCTAGTCGGCATTCATGCAATTGGGCCCATATCTGACTCTCACTCCCTTCCAGTTGATAGATCTACAGGAGATGCCAATTACTTTGTAGTGGAGACAGACTACACCACGTACACAGTTGTCTTCTCCTGCACGGATCTTCCAGGGGATTTCAGCATCCGTGAGTTGGAATTTTAATTCTTTTTAATGTGGTAAATAAATTAAATTCAATTATTTTTTAAAATTCAAATTCAATCTACTTAACCAATGATTAAGACACTGGTTAATATGTGAAAAACCACCAAAATTTGGTTTTATATTGGGCAAGTGTGAAGTAAATGCCAAAAAATGAAGTCCAAGTTACAGATCTTTTAGAAAACCAAGTATTGTTTGTTTGTTTTGTTTTTGGTTTGTTTGTTTTTTGCTTTTAAATGTCGAAAAATGAAATCCAAGTTATAAAGATTTTAAAATACCAAGTAATTGGGTTTTTTTTAAATTGTTTTTATTTTGTTTGTTTAAAATTCAAGTTTAGGAACTAATATTAATTTTCTTCATCGAAACAAAAATAAAAAATAACACAAGTTTCGTGTCATTGACGACTCAATTCAATTCTAAGCACCCTGAGATAAGTATTTGACGACTTAAGTCAATTCTAAGCACCCTGACATAAGTATTTGACAACTTAATTCAATTCTAAGCACCCTGACATAAGTATTTGACGACTTAATTCAATTCTAAGCACCCTGACATAAGTATTTGACGACTTAATTCAATTCTAAGCACCCTGACATAAGTATTTGACGACTTAATTCAATTCTAAGCACCCTGACATAAGTATTTGACGACTTAATTCAATTCTAAGCACCCTGACATAAATATATGACGACTTAATTCAATTCTAAGCGCCCTGACATAAGTATTTGACAACTTAATTCAATTCTAAGCACCCTGACATAAGTATTTGACAACTTAATTCAATTCTAAGCACCCTGACATAAGTATTTGACGACTTAATTCAATTCTAAGCACCCTGACATAAGTATTTGACGACTTTATTCAATTCTAAGCACCCTGACATAAATATTTGACGACTTAATTCAATTCTAAGCACCCTGACATAAGTATTTGACGACTTAATACAATTCTAAGCACCCTGACATAAGTATTTGACGACTTAATTCAATTCTAAGCACCCTGACATAAGTATTTGACGACTTAATTCAATTCTAAGCACCCTGACATAAGTATTTGACGACTTAATTCAATTCTAAGCACCCTCACATGAGTATTTGACGACTTAATTCAATTCTAAGCACCCTGACATAAGTATTTGACGACTTAATTCAATTCTAAGCACCCTGACATAAGTATTTGACGACTTAATTCAATTCTAAGCACACTGACATACCTAAGTCTAATTTGAAGGGAAGGGTAAAAGTGTGTCATCTTGATTCAATGCCCGGTCTGTTGCAGACATTGGCGAGCATAGCTTTCCACTCCTCACATATTTTGTATTGTGAAATGCCTATATCTTGCCTGTCTCCTCAGCCACTCCTCACATATTTTGTATTGTGAAATGCCTATATCTTGTCTGTCTCCTCAGAGTATGCATGGATTCTGACACGTGATAGGGGGCAGGCGCCATCCAACCTTGCGGCCATTAAGTCAACCCTCCAATCACGCGGGGTTGACGTCACAAAATTCAACTCCGTAGAGCAGTCTGATTGTCAGGGATATTGAATATGAGACTGGAGAGACAAAGAGATGAGGAGAGAGGGAGAATATATACATACACATGCAGGAGAGAGAAAGAGAGAGAGAGAGAGAGAGAGAGAGAGAGAGAGAGAGAGAGAGATAGAGAGAGAGCACGAGCGAGAGAGAGAGAGAGAGAGAGAGAGAGAGAGAGAGAGAGAGAGAGAGAGAGAGAGAGAGAGAGCACAAGCGAGAGATAGAGAGAGCACGAGCGAGAGAGAGAGATAGAGAGCATTAGCGAGAGATAGAGAGCATGACCGAGAGAGAGAGAGATAGAGAGAGAGCATGAGCGAGAGAGAGAGAGAGAGCACGAGCGAGAGAGAGAGAGAGAGAGAGAGAGAGAGAGAGAGAGAGAGAGAGAGAGCACGAGTGAGAGCGAGAGAGAGAGAGAGAGAGAAAGAGAGAAACAATTTTGATACACAATAAAGTGCAATATATTTTGTTGTCTCAATATCAACCAGGACTATTCTTTGTTCTTTTCTTTCCAAAGTAGTTCTACTATTTAAGTTCAAGACCATTTTTGATTGTTGACTTGCTTCGAATGGAACTCAATATCACCCCCAATGGACTTCAATAAAATACAATAATGAACATTAAAAAGGTGCATTTCCATGGATTCACCAGCTGACGACTCTTCCCAATTCTTCTTTATTCCCCGGCAAGCCATATGGAACAAAATTTCCATTTGATACAGTACACCGACCTGCCACTTCACGAAAAAGGAAATACGTATGGCATTGTAAAAAATCACGTCTCTTAGTGATGACAACAGGTAAAGTGCCAATCAATTATGAGGCCTATGAAGCCAGACTTTATCCTGATTTCTGTAGCATTAAACGGACAGCAACAACTTTCAACTTTCTGTCGGATAGAATTAATTCAGCTACCACGCAGGCTAACAGAGGGATAAAAAAAAAGGATACTCTCAGATTTCTTAACTAATCCCTTGGCATTTGAATCGATTGATCTAACATAGGACCTATTGAAACCCAGCAGTAAAAACCCTAAATAATGTAAGAAAATATGACTGGGAGGGAATTCAATTTGTACATTATTGCCTTGCGCTGACAAAAAACTTTTAAAAAATGTTGCCATATATTTTTCACAAATTACAAGTACAAATTAATAATGCTCTCAGTTTGTCAAAAAAAATCTTTTTTAAAATCTGAGAATCCTTTGAAATATTAGGATTAGGAACTTTTGACATGTTAAGGGTCGTCTCCATTCATTGATATTAAATTTGATGTTCAATAAATTATTCCTAAAATGAAAACAAAAAGTGCTTTTTTAGTGTACAGTAAATTAAAGAATTAACATTTTGTCCTTTGGGTAAGGACTGTTGACTTTTGACCATCGAAACTTGACATGCCAATTATTTTGGTCCCCACACAATAAAATAACAATACAAGTCAATAAAAGTAATAACAATACAAGTAAAATAAATAAATTTTACTTTACAGTATTTACATTCAATATCATTTGTCTGGCCGGCTCATTAAAAAAATATGAACCTGACTTGGTCATACCGTAAAAAAATCACATTCACTCCCAAACAGATGTTTTCATTCAATATCAAGCATCCTTTGGTTGACAAATTTTTCACTTTTTCTACGTTTTGAAGGATTGTATCTAACAACTGCACCCCTGTTATTGTTTCAATTGATAACAATTTTTGCTAACAACAATTAAAACTAATCATATCCGAAAATGTGTATGGGGATGATACGAGATGAAACTGTCTCATCGTCACACCAATATTGATTTTATACAAATGTGTTTGGGGATGATACGAGATGAAACTGTCTCATCGTCACACCAAGATTGATTTTATACAAATGTGCATGGGGATGATACGAGATGAAACTGCCTCATCGTCACACCAAGATTTATTTTATACAAATGTGCATGGGGATGATACGAGATGAAACTGTCTCATCGTCACACCAAGATTGATTTTATACAAGAAGTATGTTTTACAAATTATTCTATAAATTATTTTTCATTTCAAAGAGTCGCACAAGTATTCACATAGCTTTTGAAGAACGGTTGCCAACATTTGAATTTTGAGCTTGAAGAAGAGTACACAAGAGGCTTTAAAAAAATAAGATTTAAGAAATACGCTTTGTTAGACTACAGCCTGAATTGTCTTTTGCCTCACTTATCAAATGCTTTTGGAGGATGAAAATATATTTTAATATTGGAACACGCCTTCAAAATAACAAAGAATTAAAATCAAAGGAAGACCTTATGAACTTAGCATCCACAGCAAAAGACCGTGAACAGTGGAAGGAAATGACACAGATGATTGGAGAGGCAGCCGAGGCATCCCGATCAGATGATTAGGAAGCAAAAGGCTTTAAGTCAGTAAGTCAAGTCATATATATATATATATAATATATATATATATATATATATATATATATATATATATATATATATATATATATATATATATATATAATATATATATATATATATATATATATATATATATATATATATATATATATATATATATATATATATATATATATATATATATATATATACGATATGATTACCTTGCTGCTGGATTCTACATTTTAAAAACGCTCCTTTGTCTCCCTTTGTCTTTGGCACCTGTGACCCCAGAATCTTGCAGGAACTTCACTCTAAATCTACAAAATAATTGTCCTTTTGTGTTGTGAACTATTACCTTTTTCCTAGGGTGTTTAAATCATGTTTGCAAGTGCTATTAAACTCCTGGCCAGATACTAAATTGTTACGACAGATAAATTCAATCAAAGATAAAAGTGGAGAGTAATCATACTGACTGAGTTATCTTATATAACAAAAAAAAAAAAAAAAAAAAAAAAAAAAAGGATTCTACATTTTGTTTTCAAAATGCTCAAATAGTGGTCAGGTGCCTGTTTTACACCTGAGTACAGTGAGATTATGTGAGTAAAGAGTGTCATATCAGAAAATCACAAAGCCGAAACCACCAGTGCGACACTAACAATGACCAAAGCATTTTTTTACGATATGGCCATAGACAGGGCATAACAACAATAGTACATTTGGCCATAGACAGGGCATAACAACAATAGTATATTTGGCCATAGACAGGGCATAACAACAATAGTACATTTATGGAACAATTCTATTCATTAAGAGCATGAATGGAAATAATAGAATAACATCCTAAGCAAGATGGGTCTGACTCATTGTGCCTTAAGAATTTCTGTCAGTCATCAACACTTGTCTGTTTCTCTCCCTGAAATTTAAAATGATTAAATATTCATTCAGACTGTCAAGCAAGCCAAGTTGTCGCATTGTATTGCTACATTTACAGAAACAATTATTTTTAGAATGTGATGAGCTCTTGGGGAGTAACAAGTCTAATGCTCTGTCCTACAGCTTGGATAAAAATGTAGTCTTCCTCGTGTATTTGAAATATTGTTTAAATATAAGGTTGATAGCAATAGAACAAAGCTTCACAACAATCATAACTAAAATGAAACAGATTTTTTTCGGACACTAGACTTTACAATTTAAGAACAGTAAATAAGAAATCAATAGAAAATCTTATTCCACGATTAAATTATGTGATCTTGATCAACTGCCAGAAAATCTTTGTATGTGAAAACAGTCATATACTTTTCACTCTCTAATGGTAACATTTCGTCTTTCTTTAGAAAATAAAAATACAACAGAGCACAGATATAAAGAACAACTCCTGGCAGTAAACAGTCTTTTATATCAATTGATCTATTGATAGGGTAGATAAAAAGGGGGTATAAATCGTTTCCATCAATTCGTCGCAAGCATGTTTGATATAAGTCTGCTCTAAAGTAAGTAGAGGAGAAAACACGGTCCCAGTAATCTTGTTAATGACTTACATTTCTGCCTGGAGATTGATGATAGGGTTATTGACGACAATCAGGTCATCCACTTCCCCTCCTACAACACAAACATTGTCTTCTTGCAGCAGCAAAACTTGTCTCCGACACAAAACATGACCTTTGATGACGACCTGAGGAAAAGAGAGAAAGAGAGTGATGAGGAGGTGCAGGTAAATGTGTGTGTGTGTGTGTGAGAGAGAGAGAGAGAGAGAGAGAGAGAGAGAGAGAGAGAGAGAAAGAGAGAGAGAGAGAGAGAGAGAGAGAGAGAGAGAGAGAGAGAGAGAGAGAGAGAGAGAGAGAGATTTATGATTGTATACTTTGCTATGGATATGAACATTTTGTTTCCAAGTTTATAATAAACATACGGACAAACCTACGTGAGACTGACAGCCTCCACTCCAGTGTCTCGAAGGTCTACAGGAGGACTTAAAGCCTCCGTGACTGCACAAGAGCCTAAACTGGTCACCATTACACGAAAGGTGCACAATCCAAAAAGCCAAGGTCAAGGACTGACAGCGATCCCAAATGATAGCCTTATTCCAACCAAAGCAAACTGCACTCAAACTAGTCGAGGTCCAGCAGTCACGAGTTAATGCTCGTTTCAACTCGTTTTTCCCACGCACCATCCAGGGCATAACAACAATAGTACATTTATGGAACAATTCTATTCAAAAAGACTATGATAGCATGAATGGAAATAACAGAATAACATCCTATCAAAATGGGGCTGACTCATTGTGCCTTAAGAAAAATAGATAATATCATAAGAAGGCTTAGGCATGTCCATCTGTCCTCACCACGATCACAGTTGCAATTAATTTCGGCTATACAGAGTTGCGACTTGTACGATTGAGAGGTCATCCTTGTCCATCATACTTTCAAAACATAATCAAAAACCCAAATATTCCTAATGTAATAGATTCATGATTTATTTGTTTATGTATCTGTTTATTTCAATTAATACTTATATGTTTATGTAAAGCACTTTCTGCTTGTCTACATGAGAGGTAAAGTGCTCTAAGTGCTCTTTATTACCATTATTATTATTATTATTATTATTATTATTATTATTATTATTATTATTATTATTATCATTATCATCATCATCATCATCATCATCATCATCATCATTATTATAATCATCATCGTTATTATTATCCATATTATTACTATTATTATCCATATTATTAATATTATTATTACCATCATTATTAAGATAATGATTTGGTCACTGACCATGTCCACTATGACTCCTTACTAGAGGAGACACTACTGTACAACAGAGCCACTGACCCAACAAACCTGTACCAATAAAAGAGGTAAGACTTGCAGACCATTAATAATTACAGAATACTTCAAAATTATTTAAAAGTTCTAGTGTAGCTCGATTTAGGAGCTTCTGATTAAAATCTACCAAAAAAAAAAAAGAAAAAAAATATTCACCAACTTTGCACGGATATCCTGGTTAAAATTCAAATCTGGAGGTGAGAAAATCTGCAACTAAACAAATTTGCCTTTTAAATAATTCTATAGGTTAGACTTTGAAATCTAAAGGTGCTGGGCATGTGTGATACCTTGGTGCCAGCAGGAAGATCTGTATGCAGGGAAGGGATGGATCGGTATTCTATAGCATGGACTGTCCTGGCACCGTCTGTCAATTCAAGTTTCAGCATCCGAGATGGTTTAGTTGTTGATGAGTTCACCTGAAGATGACACAAACCAAAAATCAAATGGAAATATATTTATATGTTCAGAAAAAAAGTGAGAAACGCTGACATCCATGACGATTAGAAGTCAAGTGTTTAAAAAAACAAAACGAGGGACAATAAATATTCTGTGATGAACCTGACAAAACGAGGGACAATAAATATTCTGTGATGAACCTGACTAAACAAGGGACAATAAATATTCTGTGATGAACCTGACTAAACGAGGGACAATAAATATTCTGTGATGAACCTGACTAAACGAGGGACAATAAATATTCTGTGATGAACCTGACTAAACGAGGGACAATAAATATTCTGTGATGAAACTGACAAAACAAGGACAATAAATATTCTGTGATGAACCTGACAAAACGAGGGACAATAAATATTCTGCGATGAAACTGACAAAACAAGGACAATAAATATTCTGTGATGAACCTGACAAAACGAGGGACAATAAATATTGTGATGAAACTGATAAAACAAGGACAATAAATATTCAGTGATGAAACTGACAAAACAAGGGACAATAAATATTCTGTGATGAAACTGACAAAACGAGGGACAATAAATATTCTGTGATGAAACTGGCAAAACGAGGACAATAAATATTCTGTGATGAACCTGGCAAAACGAGGGACAATAAATATTCTGTGATGAACCTGACAAAACGAGGACAATAAATATTCTGTGATGAAACTGACAAAACGAGAGACAATAAATATTCTGTGATGAACCTGACAAGACGATGGACAATAAATATTCTGTGATGAACCTGACAAAACAAGGACAATAAATATTCTGTGATGAACCTGACAAAACGAGGGACAATAAATATTCTGTGATGAACCTGACAAAACGAGGACAATAAATATTCTGTGATGAACCTGACAAAACAAGGGACAATAAATATTCTAAGATGAAACTGACAAAACGAGGGACAATAAACATTCTGCGATGAACCTGACAAAACGAGGGACAATAAATATTCTGTGATGAACCTGACAAAACGAGGGACAATAAATATTCTGTGATGAACCTGACAAAACAAGGACAATAAATATTCTGTGATGAAACTGACAAAACAAGGACAATAAATATTCTGTGATGAAACTGACAAAAGTAAAAAAAATGAAGACATTTTTCAAACAAATATAAAACTCATTTGGATCATCGATGACTTCTATACTTGTTGAAACAACAGTATTTTGAATAGGACTCTTTCTCAGTGTAGGCCTAACCTGTTTCAGCTTTCTTGAAGACTGGGATTGCAGACTTTTTACAGGGCGTATATAGGTGGAGAAGACAGGCCAAAGGAGGAGTCAAATGGCGAAGCATCACAGATGGCCGCCTATGTTCAGACTGGGATTAAGGGCTTCAGTAAGTTTGTATTGATTCATTGACATCCCTGCACAGTCATTCAATCCATTGCGAAAGGTACTGAATATTTCAATTTTTACAATTATTTCATTTAATCCAGAAGCCTTGCATTAGGGAGACCTCATATTTTTTAAAACCTCCTTATGTACTCAGAGGTCCATTGTTGGTGACTAAAGATGTGGGCAACAGTATAGACAAATGGAAAAGCAACTCACATGTGAATGTTGTGTGTGAGACTCAAATGGGTTGTCTGAGAATGTAATCATTTCAGGGGCAAGACCGTTTGACTGGAACTTTTGCAGTTGACCAAAAAGGGGTGTGGCCACATCAAGGATGGAGGTCATCTGGGCACCAAACATTAAAGTTAATCAAAAACGAACAAATTAGAACATTTCTTAACATCTGTAAAAAAATAGTATACACTTATTTGGAGTATATTGAGTTTCACACGTTTGATGAATAGTCATAAGTTTATATAATATGAAAAAGCAGATTATGATAGATAAGTCAATCAATTTGATATTTTGTCATTGTTATTGGTGTGTGGATGGGATCTCAGTTTTTCTTTTCTGATGGTCCCACAGATGTTCCATTGGGTTCAACAGCTGGCAAAGGATCAATAAATGGGATTTTAATACCATTTAGAAACTTTCTAACTTTATTCAAACAATGAGCAGGTGCATA
Source organism: Berghia stephanieae (assembly GCF_034508935.2). NCBI lineage: Eukaryota > Metazoa > Mollusca > Gastropoda > Nudibranchia > Aeolidiidae > Berghia > Berghia stephanieae. Next base: position 94,724,033 of record NC_088362.1, on the reverse strand, counting down.
ACCACGTTGGAAAATGGTAATTTGTCCAACTTCATTTAAAAGAATAACATGTGGTTGTTGTTTCAATGTTGTTGTTTTTTTGGCCGTACCAATGACCCATTGAATTGATTAAGAACTTCCACAGCTGTATCTTGATGATATCTTTCAACAATAACATGATAATACATGACAGCAATTGTGACGTTTAAAGAACTTTCATCATCTAATGGGACATTGCTGACTTCGACATTAACTGATATATGAATGTGAATGTCTATTCAAACATGGAAGAAGATGAGGATCCAGAAAGAAAGTGGTTTTATTTTAGGACAGCAATGATTATTTTATCCTAATAGAAAAAAAAAAGTTGTCTTATGAGGTCTCACATGCAGAGGACAATCTGCTACTGTGACAGTCAGTTGGTCTTTCCTTGTGAAACAATACATTGACCTCTTGACAATAAATCATGCTCTGGTTTCATTGTTGAAATGTGGCATTGTGACTGGTTGTTGTTTAAAGTATTTCATTGTCGTAAATTAATCACTAAGACTTGTAAAAACAATGCTCTTCTGTAAATTTCTTTTTTAGCACTATTTGTAGGTACCACAATCGATGTAACTTTTATGGCAAATCCCCCCCCCCCCTACCCCCCTATATATTTTGCGTCAATCGTCGAGAAAATGACTATTTTTAAAACAGGGTCATTTAACCAATAATACCTCGGCCATGAAAAAACTAAATTTGGTATCGTCTTAAAAAGGAATGTTTCAGCTTTATTCCCATACCACTTCAACAATAAAAAATGTCATTAAAGGTAGAAAAAGGCCGTTTAAAACTTTACAACTGCAACAAAACCTGACATATTATATTTAAAAATTTGAACCAAGTCTGTCTAAAAGACATTTTATCTCTATTTGTACCAATTTGTTTTAAGGAGGGTTGTTTAATGGCCAAGCTATCGCATTTTTAAAAAGCCCACCACATCCTTGTTTTTAGCTTTGGGTGTGATCGGATATTTTACACCTCATTGTAGTTTGTAACAGCATAGAAATTGCAGTGAGACAGAGATCTCAATTATTGACATACATTGAATGAAGTTCATGAAAACTACATGAATATTTTATTAAAGTACCATCATTCTTTATGTTTTAGATAATTTAAAACAAGAATAAACACAATATATATTGTTATTTCAATTGATAACTCGTTCAGTACGTGGGTATGTTATAATGATGGAACAGCCTAAATAAACCCATATTTTTTCAGTTTCCATTAACCTGTACTTTTTTGGATGACTTTCTTACCTTTTTATTAAACAAAGTGTTGATTTTATCAATTTATCCATGTAATTTTTTTGGATGACTTTCTAACCTTTTTGTTAAACAAAGTGTTGATTTTATCAATTTATCCATGTAATTTTTTTGATGACTTTCTAACCTTTGTTAACAAAGTGTTATTTAATCAATTACCTTAATTTTAATCCTGTTGTCTCTTGATGTCATTTATCAACAAACAAAAAATGAGTGGTAGTAGAAAAGAAAAATTGGTATGGATCTAATAGAGCTGTAATGCTGATACTGGTATAACCCCCCCCCCCCCCCCCCCCCCCCCCCCCCCCAATAAACTCCCTGTCTAGTGAAACAACTTTAGACACATTATCATCAAATTAAAATCCTACAAACATACTTATTTGTGTCCAGGGCATTACCATGAATCTTATCATGCTCTCAATGTGCTTCATAATTTATTCTCCCAGAGGGCCCATACAAACAAACATACACTTACAATATCCGTCAATGATTACGATAAGGTGGTCATTCCTATCTGGTTAAAGAAGGGACATGAGTATTAAGTGCTTATCCAAGGACACAACACCAGGCCAGACTTTTGCAATCACTGTACCCATCAAGTCAGTCACCACACTAAAAGTTACTTGAATTTGATTACAATAACTGCATCTGAGGGTTACAACTACATATCCCATTGTCTCATCCACCAATAATATTATAAATCATCTTTAGAAAAAGACAGAAGTTTTTCAAAACCATAAGGTGTACGAAGTCAGGTTTATCCTGGTTTCAGATGAACAGTACAATTTGTCCTTGTAACACGTTGGACAGACTGCTCAACTATCTTAAAGTACTCTCTGCCAGATCAAACAATTCCAGCTACTCAAACACGGATGGATCAGCGGATCAGTTCTTGCTCTCTCTCTCTCTCTCTCTCTCTCTCTCTCTCTCTCTCTCTCTCTCTCTCTCTCTCTCTCTCTCTCTCTCTCTCTCTCTCTCTCTCTCTCCCTCCCCCTCTCCCTCCTCCCAAATCTACCCAGGGTTGTATTTAAAGTTGAGTGATCCATGAACTGATCTATGGGGACCATTTATGGTGAAAAATATCTCCAGCTCTCATCCATCAAACAGTGCACTGATATAAAAAATGCCGAACATGATGCATTATGAAGCCCCAGTAGTCGTATCATTACTTCTCTCTTGGTGGAAATGGTAAGATATGACATGCGTTTAGAATAAACTCAAACATTGTCTCAGAGTTAAAACAAATAAATGTGTGATCGACACCTGAAGGGGATAGACGTGGTCAAGATGGCATTTCTCACAAGTGAATATATAATCTGGAAGGGATGGTTTTCCAATTTCTGTCAAATCTGAGCCCAACCATTGTTCAAACACGAGACTTTTCAATTCCTCTAAACTCGGGCTGGAACTCTGAAATAAATCATGTAAGACAATAGCCATAATTATACAACTCTTTGATGCAATATCAAATCAATTAAAATAAAACACTAATGAAAACGGAGATGATGACAATGAAAATGACACTGATGATGATGATGTTGACTACGACATTGATGACAATGATATACATCACTTGTATTTGATGCAAACAACAATGCCAATCAGGGGTTTTACAATCATTTTCTGTTATCACACAAGTTCATTCAATTGACTACAAAAACCACCACAACACACATAGTTCAAAGTTCACAGAGATAAGCAGAAAGTAAAATATTGGTTTTAAGATGCTGTTTAAGAAGAATAACAAACTTTCACATTGTTGGGTTTTTGGTGGTAAAGAATTCCATACAATTGAAGCTGAAAATGTGAACCCACACTCTGAATACTTTTTTCTTGAGATGTTTTTTCTCTGTTAACAAAGAACTAATTACAGAATTATAGTCAAGATTTTAGGGCAATATATTAAAATATGTTACTGTAAAAAAAGTATTCTTTAAATCAGCCACACTGCAGTCCGCGATAAACTGCGTTAAGACACGCTCTCGGTTAAAATAAACACTGAGTCTCGTCCAAATTTTTTCTGCCCTAAATCAATAGTAAGTTAAAATGTTTGAGATAAACTCCGTCCCTGAGCTAGTCCAGATTAGATACACTCATCAGTCTGGATTTGCACAACTGGGGTGGACAGGGAGTATAATGGTATTCTATCTCTCAAACATCCCTCACCGCAATCTCCCATGTTTTAGCCTCCTCATCGAGCAATATATTCACTTGCCACAATCAAGAAACAAAACCATCAATATTCACTCCAGCACGGTTTCCTCAAACTTCTCAGGACATGCATAAATGTTGGAGGAAACCATGCCTTGTCATAACGACTTGATGGGGAAGGTGGGAGGGGTGCAGTGTGGCTTAGCAGTATTGACTTTGCAATGCACCCGAAAGATACCGGGTTCGAATATCCATCATGTTATGTGGCCTTCAGCAAGCCACCTCTCCCTCGCTCAATTTGCGGTGCTGCGCTGTGGCTGACACCTGGGTTTTTCCAGTCTTCCCTTGGAATAGACCCCAAGACAAATTTCAGTTTGAGGATGTAAAAAAAAGGAACTTTTTTAAATTATTTGTTTGCTTTATTGATTTGTTGAGGGAGATAACTTAATACATGACATGTTACAAGCTGTGTGTATTTGTGTGTGTGTGTGTGTGTGTGTGTATGGGGTGGGGGTGGGGAGACGGGGCAGGTGCTCAATCACAACATTCATTTACTGTCGTAGCCAACCATTTGCAAATCATGGTGATTGGCATTGAAATTAGAACGAATGACAAAATGAAAAGAATAAGTAAAGAGGTTTTAGTTATGCAAAACGGCGATGGAATGAGTGGTAGACACCCCTGCACACGATAAACATATACATAACTGTCAATGTCACAGTAAATCATCAGTGGTCGAAAGCACCGGGAGCATAAAAAACCCTTTAAATTGATTAATTATTTTTTTACACTGGGTAAAATTAGTTCAAAGAAACCGTGATCGGGGTACAAATTTGTTCAAGAAAGGAATGGAATGATAACAAAGAAAAATAAGGAAAAAATTCAGGACACTTCAGAACTCTTATGAGTTCGAGGAAACTGTGCTGGAGTGTAATTTGAGTCAGTGTGTAGTGTGTGCTAAGATTCACAAAAATACACATGCTGTTGCCACACGAGGCACGCATGCACGTGAACATGAGTTTGTACTATAGTCCCAATATAGTTTGTACCTTTTTTATTTTTCTATTGTACTTTGTCTATCATTTCTGCCCTTCCCCCCTCATCGTGTCATCCATGCACGTCCCCACTGCAAAGTGGGCATCTTCTAGTTGTAGTTGTAGCCACCAATCCCCAGCCCTTTTCACTATGCTAGTTTCAAGGGTTTGCTGATCAAACAAGACTGGCACTCAACGCCAGACTCGGTCATGAGTTATGATAGCATCTCAAGTCTCCTACCTTTTTTTCTCATTCTCTGTCTGCCTTTCCAAGCATTTAGATAATCGACAATAAAAGATAATGGGAAAAAGTCTAGTTTAACCATGCTTAACAGGAAGCCAGGCCCGTCTTCTGGGGATATTTAATAAAGGAGTATAACAAATAAATTAAACAAATATTTGTGTCACTGAAGGGTTGTTCCCCTTGAGTTTTAAATAAAATAAAAATTGGATAAGATAAAAAATGTTTCTGGTCCCCGAGAGTTTATCTTAAGCGGACTGCAGTGCATTTGCTTTTCTTCCATCAAATTTTTTTCTCAACATATGTCAAAAGCGCTACAAACTACAAACAATGTCAATAGAGAAAGCAAACTATCATCTAACAAATGAGAATGTCTTGTTTTCAAAGAAACATAAATCTTATAAACTCTAATATCAACTATATACACTGATAAATGACAAACATGTCTCATTTTTTAACATCACCAAAGTCAGATGTTATTACAGGCACAACATCCTGGCTAAACACAGCATAGATAACCAATATTTTACACCCAACTTTATCATTGCAACAGTTGCAACCAATAACTTGGTAGCATTTCTATGTGATTCTTAAAGAATATATTGAATCGCGGATTATTAAACGAAAAGAAAAATATCAGATAAACAAAATTGTTTTGTACATCCAAATGTGTTGACTTTATTTACTCATTGACAGAACACTTTGATGTTTGTAGCGCACCTGAGTCTCTTGCCGAATGAATTCAATGCACGTTGACAACCAGTCATCTGCCACATCAATATTATAGGATTGTCTCAACCAGTCTCTGACGGAGGCAAGCACATCCATTGTTCTGTTTTCCGAAAAACAACAAAAAGTTATTTATAAGAAAACTGTCGTTTACTGACAAAAGACTTAATTTTCAGATTGGTTTTAAAACTTTTATTTCAGATTCATACATCTATAATCATAATCAATCTGTTTCCAGCCTCTAGGCAGGTGCCGATTAGTTACTGAAAAGTGAAGCACTACCTTGATTATGTTTTTAAGAATAGAATTTTACTTAATGTTGCATTATTTTTCTCACTATATGAACGGTTCTAGTGTAATTTGAAAGATCAGTGATCAAGCTTTCTTTTGGTATGATTCACATCGATGTAGACTTGTTCTTTAAGACATCAACTATGCGCCCAATGAGGTCCCCGCTGAAATACAACCAGACCATTGGTTTCTTCAGCGCCAACCATACAGATACAGACAGATATACCCCATTTTATAATTTATTTTTTGTTCATTGCGAATCCTAATAAAAAAATACTCTTCTTGATAATTCATCTTTCTGTGTTTATTTTATCAAGATTGAATGTTGAAAGATTGAAAGGTATCTGACACTTGCTACAATAAGGGAACACCAAACTTTTCAAAAAGTCTCAGGGCAAAATACATTCTTTTTAATCCGCTAAGAACTCAGTATCCAAATAAAGAATAATAGCATAGCTGCCTGTTCCAGAACCAGGTTTGTTGTCTTAGAATGGCGGTGTTGTCGAATGGCTTGAAGTTGAATGAGAGTGTGTTAGTTTGAGAAGGAAAGAAAAGGAGGGATGATTGTTTTTGTTATCCCAATCCCAATTCAATCCATGAAAATTTCCCCGTCCCCACCTCTCAATCTCAGACTTGATCATTCTTATGTTAGAATTGATGAGAATAGTTCCATCCCCGTTTATTGTTTTATTTACAGTTAGTTAAATATATTTTATAAATTATAAGTTAACTCTCTCTCTCTCTCTCTCTCTCTCTCTCTCTCTCTCTCTCTAGAGAGAGCGAGAGAGAGAGAAAGAGAGAGAGAGAGAGAGAGAGAGAGAGAGAGAGAGAGAGAGAGAGAGAGTTGCCTCACTTTCGCTGTTGCTCATGACTCATATCTCAGTGCTCCTGAAAATAATAGAAGTTGCCATCAATAAACTACCAATACTGCTATAAGTTGTACTAACAACCACTAGACGTCTAGGTCTAGATAGATCACAGAAGTCTACCGTAACACTTAGAACGGGAAGTCATAGTTCGCAACGTTACTTGGCGTGTGACGAATAGAGCGAGGCAAAATGTCGGCAAGTGTGGGACGATTCATACCAACAGTCTACGTTTTCACTATTAAATCAGCTGAGCCGACGCGCCTCTCTCTCTCTCTCTCTCTCTCTCTCTCTCTCTCTCTCTCTCTCTCTCTCTCTCTCTCTCTCTCTCTCTCTCTCTCTCTCTCTCTCTCTCTCTCTCTCTCTCTCTCTCCCTTTCTTTCTTTCTCCATTCACTCTATTTCTCCCTCATATATATATATATATATATATATATATATATATATATAAAATGCATGTATGTATGTGCTGGTGTTTGTCCGAGAGTGTTCAAAATAGTGTATTTCTCTCTCTCTCTCTCTCTCTCTCTCTCTCTCTCTCTCTCTCTCTCTCTCTATATATATATATATATATATATATATATATATATATATATATATATATATATATAAATCCTCATGTGTAAAGCGACCAATATTCCTCGCAGAGGGGTAAATACAGTCAATTAGTAACATATCTCCAAAACATTGAAAATAAAAATCTTTACATCAAACTGTAGAAGATCTATACTTACAGTTACTGATGCTCGAACAGAATCTTTTTTGTTAATGAATGGCGAATCGAGGGTTTCTGTTTACGAACATAACGATCATTGATGAGTCGTCGATGATGGTGAATCATGACATTACAGAAGGTTTTAACAGTCTCCTTGATGATCTGTGTGGTATGGTCGTCTTGGAAGTTTACACAATGGACGTCTCTACAATGGCTGTCTAGATGAGTAAAAAATTGAGGACGCATAATGTCCAGAACTTGTATAGTAATTTGAGAAATAGTTCTATGGTGAACACCAGCAGTAATGCCATGTTGCAGTAAATGACCCCTAAATACAGAATCTGTTGTGGAAACAAGTTTAAACATTTGTGGTGTGCTGTATTTTAAACCACCGCGATCCTTCAGTTTTGTGAATGCGGACCTGTCTTCTATATCCTCAGATTGCTGTGTTGATATGTATTGTGCACATTCGTCACAGTTTATTTTGTCAATTATTTTCCCGACTACATAGCCACTCATGTAATCCAATGCGCTTTCGTGATACTCGCTCCGGTTTAATAATATTTCTGAGAAATCTCTCAAAAGTGGCGGATCTTTCGAGCTGGTTGACGTAGGATTGGGGCGGAAAATTGTGATTTCGGGTTCAACAACAGTTGGCAAAGGAGTTGCGTTCGCATTCTTTGATGGCGTGATGCCGTTCTTTTGAAGCAACACTCTTAATGCATATTGAAATTGCATCGTGTTGGGGTTGTTGTTCCATCCACCGCGTCCTCTTACCATCGAGAAAAAGGTCTCCAAATGATCCTGACTTAGCTTGTATGTCAACAAGTATTTGAAGCCAGTGTCGTCATTTGACAGCAGATCTGTGGCCAATTTCTTAATTGAATTCAACGTCACTATAAAACCAATGAAGGCGGTTTTCCTCGGACCACTGATCAAAGGCCTCCCATTTGGTTCCTTTAATTGTGTGATGTATGAGCATATGTCATCAATGGCTTTACACTTAATTATCAAGTTGTGTTTGTCAATGCGGCTTTTGAATCCCTTGGCAATAGGATTTGAAGAGTTACAGATATCAAAAGCCTCATTAAAAACCTTGATGAATTTTGTAGTTTTCTCCGCTGTCGGCGAATTCAGGCAAATGAAGACCCCCCCTGCAGAAATCGATGGCGGTTGCAACCGAGTTACTTAGAGTTTGTGTGGCCAATTTCACTTTCATTTTGTTCTTGTGGAAAGCAATATGAATTGGCTTGAGTTTATTAGCCAAAACAAGGTTATCTTTTAATTGCAATTTATGAAGCGCTTCAATATACTCCCACTTGATAGCATTTCCATTTGAAATAATTATCTTCTTGTCACCTAATGTGTTCCGAACATTTTTTATCAAGTGGCAGGCGTCTAATAAAAAGTAAACTGCTTTCCCGTTTGACGGATGTGGAAATGTATGGACAAATTGTTCTCCAAAGCTGCAGCCAAGGTTATGAGCCGTCGCTTGATTTGTATGTGATCCATCACATACAACTGCCCTGACACAGAATCCGTAATCGTTCATCAAAACAATTGCCTCCTTTACTATATTGGCTTGGACCATTGCCGACAGCTTGTTGATGAAAAAATGTCCAATCGGTTGTTTCCAGTGGCCCCTCAATCCTACAGCCATGAACACCAATGCCTCGGTTGCTAACGTGTCCTCACCTATTCCGACCTTAGCACTTCCCATGTCCACGGAGCCTGAGTAGCACTTGTTTTTTGCGTCGTATGCATATTCAGCGCGTATTGCCATGGAGTCAAACATCACTGTCACATCCTTCATTGCAGGGTCGGTCTCCAGATTTCTTGCCATGAAAGTCAGCATTTCTCTATTAAAACCTGGTCGGCAGTCTATGGCAGTTGCCCATTTTCTAATTGTTGACTCATCGGGCAGAGTGAACATACTTCGGACATAATCATAAGCTTTGGGGCTGTAAAATCTCAGGGTTGTAGCGAAAGACTTCACATCGTCAGAATACCGCATACCCTTTGAAGAAGTGGAGGCAGATTTCAATTCGTTTTCAATGAGTGGAATCAGTGTCTCTCCAAAGTTTTCCATGATGGCATTTTGACCCTCCTGGGACATTAATCTTTTATTTTTAAGGTCATCCAGCAATGCAGAGTTTCTGACACCTCGTCGTTTAGCTTTCTGTGAAATCACCCTGTTTTTCTTCCTCTCAGCAGTGAGCTTTTCTTTCAATTCAATTAGCTCCTCTTTCATTTTTCTTAAATGTTCCTCAACACTCAAGTGAGAGTATGTATGGTCATCAGTGCACTTGTATTTCGGGATTGATGGTGATTCTTCTGTCCTGGTGGATGGTTTATTTTTTGGTGGAGGCCGTTTGCGCGTGTCTTTGATTTTTTTGTGCTCGGGATATTTAGGGAAAATTGTGGGGACTGCGTCATTCTTAAGGCATCTAATCAACTTGCCATCTTTATAATCATCAGCCCTGAAGTGTTCTGAACAAACTCGAGAGTTTGGAGTTGGCTGCCATAGTTTTCCTTTGACGTCGTTTCTGCTGATGTTTTTTATCCATCGTTGTTTTCTCTCCTCATCATTTTTGGGGAAACTGTAACCAAATAAAATTACCATAATGGAACAAGATAAATGGTGTACCTTCCTCGATAGCAAACAAATGAAAAATGATTTAGGTCAAAAACGCAATACATATAATTGATTTATTACTTTGTTTTACTTTTACCTTTTACCCGAAACGTCCGCGGTCTGGGCCTAATAAATTGAAGCTTACAATTCAACACTTATCTTTATCTTTTATTTTGTTTTATGAGACCATATAAATTACGTTCAATTTCTTGTTCCTTAAGATGATGCACATACACAAATACACCCTCCCTCACCCCCACACGCATATATATATATATATATATATATATATATATATATATATATATATATATATATATATATATATATATATATACACATACACACAACAACAAAAAAGAAAATAAACAATATTATCTTTAAAATAAAACAAAAACAAAAACAAAAAAAATAACAACAACAAAAGTAAAAATCTAAAATTACTACAAAAGCAAATGCAAACACAAACGATCAAACAATGGCAAGGCTAATTTTGATAAAAGGTTTAAAAAAATAGAGAGAGGTCTTCATAAGGCGTTATATATGTATCAAGGCATTGCTATTTTATTTAATTTCTTTTATAGAAAAAAGTGAAAAAGGTAAATTAACTTACGGGTGAAATGATAGAGTTGATTCTTTAGATTGTTTGTTCGTGCAATGAACAACGCAGCAACTCTGGACCATGTTTGAAAACGATATTACAGAGTTATAGTTGCTCACCGAACGGACACCGAACGAACGACTTACCGATCACGTGATCAGTTTTTTCTCGCGTCCTCTCGTCTAATCTCGTCACTCCGGAATAGAAAGAGGAGGCGGAGCTAAAATGATATAACGCAATGAAAGTTCTGTCCGATAACGGGTGGGGGGATATCACCTCTCCAAAACTTACCTTATTATATGAGATCTTGAGATTCTTATCCAATCATCGATTGCTCGTTTGACAGTTCGCTTGTGAACAGTTAGGAGACCATCTCTTGATTTATGGGCAGGCGGCTTTGCGTAAAGGCGGTGAGTGTTGTATACATCAAAGAGTACCGCTGACCGATGGGTAAATAGTGATTGTGTAACCCAAAAGCCCTGCCGACTCGACTGCAAGGTCTTGTATGTAATAGCTGCGTCACCATATCAACGCTCAGGAATTAATTAGTGAGGACTCTCAGTATATATATATATTTAAAAAACAAACAACGCTTTTGAATCACACGAGATACATCAGTGTGCTCGTCGCATTGAGAATTGAAAAATGAGATATAAATCAAGAAAACCGACCGGAAAATAAAGAAACTATCATTAAATTAATAAAATTGAGCAATATTTTTTTCAAAATCAATCTACTAGAAAAATTTTTTATTTCTAAACCTATTTTTGTGAAACATAGATAAATGTTCTCCTTTTTTCAAGCTGATTCAACAATGTGGTTTTCAAATTTATCGTATACGTAATCATTTGGAAGCTCCCGAGAAAGGTATTTTTATGTAATCTCTTTCACACACACGCGCGCGCACACACACACAAACACACACACACAAACATATACAAACAATACACATCTATTGCCTATATTATTAATGTTAATCCCATGCTGATTGTCACTACCCCCCCCCCCCACCCCCCAACCATTTCCACCATCCAAGTACCGGCGGCCTTTTCTCTTGATTTCGTATCATGGTCTACCCGAAGCCCAACACCTCGATCGTTTGTGGGTCAACCCCCCCCCCCCCTCCCCCCTCCCCCCACCTTCGCCCGTAATCAATTTATAATTTTCTCTTTGTATAGAGCGCCACGTGCACAATTATATGAATGACACTGACCTCGCCCCTCCCCTAACACAAGCCAACAGCAACCCAAGCTATCCTCTATCACGTGACCTTAGATCCGATGCTGCATACCGCTTGAGAGTCTTCACTATCCAGATCTCGTTCATGGTCACGTGAGAAGGCTCTATCCTTTCGGGTTCGGGTTCGGCGTCTCGTTCGACCCGATTTCGTTAAAAGCCTATTATTCTTCAAAGATGAATAATAGATATTTAGTAATTCGTAAAATCCAAATGGAAATATGTATAAGTAAACTTAAATAAAATCACAATTCTGTAGTAAAGAGAGGTTAACATTTATAAGGTTTCTACTGTTTGCGTAAATATAAATATATGTATAACGGGTATTCTTTCATGTCGGGTTGTTTGATTCATTCATGTTAAAATATTTTTGATCAATAAACAGTAAGTTTAAATGCAACTATTTGCGTCTTTTGAAGGGTAAATCAAACATAAAACAAATTTAAAGGAGCAGGACAATGTACCGTTATGAAAACAAATACAAAGTTATGGTAGGACTTGAAGAGGAACGGAAAATAGACTAGTAATAAGATTAATCAGTAGATTTTTAGCCTTAGAGGGCCAAACTGGCATCTTTCACCTGTCTCGTCATTCTGTCATCACCTTCATCCCACTCAGTACCATTCCCACACTCTCCTCCCCGCCAGTGGTTTCATATGATCACATGGCGGAACGCCGAGTTCCGCCTCTAATATATAGTAGAACTCTGTGAGATAGATAGCTCTATCCTATCTCTAGATAGCAGTTCAAGTTCAACTCATTTGGCAAGAACAGAGCCGGGACCGTTCACAAAAATTGAAAAGAACGTGTGAGAGTCAGAGTGCAAAGCAACAACGGTCTTTTCTCAAACAAAGCTACTGAGATAAGATAAAAAATAACAAACAAGAAAAAAACAAAACATATTGAATTGGAATTTACCTGAAATTTAAACGATAGAGATGTCTGTTTTGTCTTTTGAAAACTAAAAGTTGCGCATTTCGTTATTATCAAAACAGAACATTTGAGTTTTTATATGGATGATAAAAAACAAAGACTAAAGTGAAAAATTGTTTATTAGACATCCACGAAACAAAACGGAAATCACGGGAGAAGAAAAGGCATAGAAATGCTGTCAATATTATCGCTGATTTTCTTTGGTTCATTTTTCTTCATCTCATTACATTTCGTCTTTCTTCAGATTATACTACTTGTATTTAAGCGAAGTGAGACTGACGCCTATGTCATATCATGCCGGTAAATCTGTAATCATTAGATTAAGATGCTAGATAGTAATGTCTAGTTGTAGGACGAAAGAACAAGAGGCCGTTGCCGTTGCCGTTGTTATAAACTTGCCAAACATAATTGCCGTTTAAACAATCGAAAAAATTTCTTTAGTCAGCGAATTGTTGAGATGTGAAATAGCCTGTCTGAAAAAATAAACAGCTTTAAAAGCCAAATTGACAGTTTCCTGTAGGATCTAAAAAAAAAAAAAAAACTACCGATTTCCCATTGAAGTTTGAACCCTTCCACAAGTTGATGGAGACCGATCCAAAGACCATCAACGGGCCACCGGCACTCTATGATGAACTCATACTCCTACTCAGTAGAACATTTTGAGTTCACGATGAAAGTGATAGTGATAGAGAGCAGTATGAGTATGTCAAAGTCTAGAAGTATCTAGAAGAATCTGTTACTGTTATTAATTAACAGTTTTAATGTCGTTGTTATTGATATTATCAGATTATATTTAGGAAGCGGCTATTTTCACCCGGTGAAAATAGTCTGTCATGCTATTTTCACACAGTGATAATAGTGTGGGAGCCTTTTTTTTTACCGTCCCGTAACTTTTTTGGACGATTTTCACCGTATGGTGATAAGTAATAGTGTGGGAGACTTATTTCACGTCCAGTAATATTTTGGTTGACGATTTTCACCGTATGGTGATAATAGTGTGAGACTTATTTTACCGTACGGCGCACATAGTATCAGGAACACTGGCAACAACTAGAGAATGGGGCCCGATAATGGTAGTGATCCAGCCCCCCCCCCCCCCCCCCCCCATGTCCAGAAGAGGGAGACGATTACGGGAAACTGGCTAAATAAGATCAAAGAGAGAGGGAATGGGGATACCCCTCTGAAGCGCATAATGGACAGCGCCCCCGTTCCGAGCCGAAATAAGTCCCGACAACCCTTGTACACAGAATCCCTGACTACGCACAGAGCTGCACATACGAGATGGAAGTCGGTTTGGACGAATTCAATCCCTCGTGGGGTGGGGACGTACACTCCTCTAAGCTTGGTGAAAGTTGCCAGGCTTTGATACCAGTAAGAGGAGACACTGGGTGACTGTGAATCGGCTTCGGTCGAGGAGCTGCCTGACAGCAAGTGTGCTTCATCAGTGGGGTCTTTATAGCCGTCCCACATGTACCCGGTGTGGGCAAGAACCCGAAACGGCAAAGCATCTAGTTGAACGGTATGTTGTGACGATGCTACCGGGCGGGTTTGCGACGGTGCACGAGGGCAGACTGGACTTTGCTGATTGGGTTGATCTTCATAACATAGTAGTGTGAAAACCATAAGAGGCTGCTGCCGTACAGTGATATCTTGGTGGACGACTTTCACTGCCTGACACACCATTTTCACCGTACGGTGATAATGGTATCTTGGTAGCTAACAAACTTCGCAGCATTTGTATGTGTTGAACCCATGTCCTCAAGAAGTCGGGGGGGGGGGGGGGGGGGGGGGGAGCGGCTCAAGATAGATATAGAGATTGAAATCACGTTTTCTCGAGTTGTGAATAGCTCATATTCGTACAGTAGAGCCATGTCTCCCCTACCAGGTGGAGTTGTTGTTGGAGTAAGGTCGCGGGTTCAAGACCCCATCGCTGCCACGAAATTGGAAAGTTTCATCGGTAACTTAACCAATTCTGAATTCGCCATCCGGCCTGTATTATTATAGCTTTGGGAGGCCTTCCGAAAGCTCGTCGTGCTAAGGCAGGGAACCCAAATATTCGTTCCTAGTATACAACCTAGTACAGTGCAGTCCTGATAATTCGAATTGGGTGGGAAAAGCAAATGACTTCTATTTATCAGAATTCGATTTGTCTCCAAACAAGGGAAATAACTAAACCTGACTCCAGGTATCAGGGTTATATTGGGGTGTGGCCTATGATTGTTGGTGCCGTGTATTGGTCAGCTTGTGGTTATCACTGTGTGTTAGATCTATTTATAATCAACCCCCTTTGTTAGCCAGCGGCCAGCAGACCACAGTTAGTCTTAGTGATGAGAGCGCGAGAAGGAGAGAGGGATGACGCGAGACAGCTGGTCAATTTGGAGAAAGAAGAGAGAGGGCGGATGGGACGGAGAGGGAACAACACGCCATTACATGCCTCAGGGTCTAGTTATTATTATTATTAGTCAGCTCAGTCATTAAAACGCGTGGGAGGTGGATACGGAGAACAGGCAGTTCGTTATGACCTTCCAGAGTTTTTTTTATTTAGTGATGGGCAAGCACTTGCACTTCGAATAAAGAGAATAACGACTGTTCGAATTCGAATTTACCATGAATATTTTATATAGAAAAAGAAGAAAATAATTCATTACATCGTATGTTCTTCGATTTAAAAGAAATTCGGTTAATCAGATTTCGAATTATCTGGACTGGATAGTACCTTTTATCCCTAATAGAAAAAAAATAAAATCCTAGGACTGCTTTGCACTGCCTTTAAATACCTCACAAATCAAAATGGTGGCAGAGAATCAAAACAATGGTCAAATTAGGAGATTTTAAATTTTCACAAATCTATCACAAGGTTTGTTCTATATGATGACAAATTGAATAAATATACGTCTGACAAAAGGTCCACAAAATGTATGAATGTTAAAAAGAGCAAAGTTTCAAAAAGGCGTCATCTGTGTATAATCACAGGCCATGATTGGCAGACCTGTATGTCAATTATTACAGGCCATTTGTCACAGACCCATCTGCCAATAATCACAGCATTTACGAAATCAGGAACAATTGATTTTTTAACACAAGAGGAAAACAAATCCACGATTTTTTTAAATCAATCGGCAAGGAAAACATTAATCTGTGTGTAGTTCACGCTCACCTCACCTCATCCTCCTCACTCTCAAGCAACTAGTTTTCTCAGTTCAGGTCTGTTTCAAATTATTTTCACTGTGTGACATTTAAAGGCTATTCTCTTCATCATTCACAATGACATTAATGAAAACTATTACTCACAAAAGAAAAGCTCCATGGCAATTAACAAGGATTCAAAAAGTGTTATCACAATCACAATTCTTCTCTGAAATATAAACTGACTGAGCTCCGTTTCAAGAATTTTAATGATTGAGAGTTGTGAATCCAAATGTTGTATTAGACAAAATTGAAAGAATGACAAATATTTCTCTGCTCTTTTTCTATTGTTTTATACAAAATATATAAATCTAGAACATGTCTTGTATCTTGTCTTCCAGTCTTGTGAGTGCCACTCAAGCCACCATAGCCGTCATCGTGGGTGCCATCATTGCCAGCTCTTGTCAGGATATCATGAAAGATGTGTAGGTGAAATTTATGGGTTGTTGTGGGTAGGAGAATGGGGAGATTGTGATTGTGTGAGTATAAGTAAATGTTGGTTGTGGGTAGGAGAATGGGGAGATTGTGATTGTGTGAGTATAAGTAAATGTTGGTTGTGGGTAGGAGAATGGGGAGATTGTGATTGTGTGAGTATAAGTAAATGTTGGTTGTGGGTAGGAGAATGCGGGATTGTTTGTGTGAAAGACATGGCTAATTGTAAGTAGAAGAATGGGGGATTGTCTGAGTACAAGTCATGGTAGGATGTTGATAGGAGCATGGGGAATTATGTCAATGAAAATCATGGGTGGTTGTAGATAGGAAAATGGGGGATTTGGTGAACAAACGTCGTGATAGTTTATTGACGTTAGTTGTAGTTGTAGGTAGAAGAATGTGAATTTCTATATGTAGTCATGATTGGACATAGGCGGGAGTATGTGAGAAAGTGTGAGCATGGTTGTAGGTAAGGGAATGTGTACAGTGCCTTAGAACATTTGAAAATGGATTTTAATGAAATATAAAGGAATTTTTATGATTACAGTCCAATCCGGAGATGGCGACACATTGGGATCAGCGAAATGTTGCGATTAACTGAAGTTGTGATTAACTAAAGTTGAGTTCCCTGTCCACGAATGCAACATTTTTCCTCCGAGTTGATACAGGCATGGGGTCGTCCATGGCCTCATTAGGATTTATTTTGGTTTTGTATTTGTTTTATTGCGTTTTTTGCTTGTGTTTTTATTGGGGTTTTTTTTTTTTTCTTTTATAAGAGAAACTTTTTTAGGATGATCTGTGCAGTTATCAAGAAGCAAAACTATTTTACGATTGCTTAATAGTCTGTCTCATTTTTCCAACCATTTCACGAAATTGTGGAAGTCAGGCTTTTGAAAAATGCTCTTAGCTCACTGGTATTCTCGTTGAATCTCTTAGAAAGCATCTTGGTTGTCGACTTTTACCAATTTCATAAAGGGGCATCTTGTCATTTACCACACATGTTGGCTTATAATAAGAGGACATTTATCCTTTCTCTTGCTTTCCTTCCTCTGCTCAGTTCAGTATTCTTGAAGTAGTGGCCACATTCAGGGAATCTACGAAAGTAAAGACCACTTTCGTCAGCAGTACGGATGTTGTCCTCGACGTATTCTTCAATGTAGCTTTCCATTCAATGTGAGGTGCTTGCACGATCAGCATCTCCTTTTTTTTCCATACTCTCTCTTAAACACAACACCATGGCACGCCTTCCATCTTGACAACCATCCATCAATTGGATTGATTTCCTTTCCAACAGTTCCAGCAAATGATGAGATGACGCCTTTTGTTTTAGCACATCACACAATCGCCTGGCACCTTGTTTAAGCTTATTGCCCTTCCACATACCTAGGGCATTCTCAACTTTTCCAAATTGACCATCTCATTGTCTTTTGCGATTTAGATTTGATAATGTGCCATTGTTTTTCAATAGCCTTGAACTCTGAATTTTGGAGATGCAGTGTTTTTTAGCAAGTTCTGTCTGAGATGGTTAAGAAGATGAATTGAAATTTAATTGTGAGATTTTGTTTGGTTGATTTCTTTAATTTGCCACTTTTTTATGTCAAAAATGTGATGCGATCAACCGAAGTTTGTTGCAATTAACTAGTGACTTTTATATAGAATTAATTCTGTTTCTTGGTAAATGTTGCGACTAACCGAACGTTGCGATTAACCGAGTTGCTTTTATATCTGGAGTTGACTTTATTTTCATTAATTCTGAAACAATTATTCCTGACCCATCATGTCAAAAGGGTACAAAGTATTGGTGGATCTGAATCTGATGCTTAATTTAGATCCTGTGGGGTTTATTTTTGGTGGTAAAACACTCGCCTTTGGACTGGAAGGTCTTGGGTTTGATTCCTGTTTTACTGGTGCATATTTGAGTCTTTGGCAAAGGCTCTTTACTCACATTTTTTCACCATACACAGGTGTAAAATCGAGCAGCTAAATTTTGCTTTTTTGTTTTGGTGAATTTTGATATAGCTTCTTAAAATTACAATTTGACTATATTATACCTAACCACCCCATAACTACTACCGGGTTTGATTCTATGTTAACCTTATAACACCACCTATTCCTTTCCCCTATCCACAGTCACTGGTTGAGCAACACTTACATGTACTTTGGCTCTACATACTTCCTGTACGACACCTGGGCCATGTACGCTTACAACATACGGCTCTACTCCCATCATTATCACCTCTTAGACACAGCTGGGAAGATCAAACGTTTTATAAACAAAAACAAATTGATGGTCATTCATCACCTGGCCCTCCCTGGAGTTTTATTTCCCCTTATTCTGGTAAGACAACATCACTGACAACTCTTCTTACTTCCCCTTATTCTGGTAAGACAACATCACTGACAACTCTTCTTACTTCTCCTTATTCTGGTAAGACAACATAACTGACAACTCTTCTTACTTCCCCTTATTCTGGTAAGACAACATCACTGACAACTCTTCTTACTTCCCCTTATTCTGGTAAGACAACATAACTGACAACTCTTCTTACTTCCCCTTATTCTCGTAAGTCAACATAACTGACAACTCTTCTTTAATAATTATAATGATAATAATAATAATAATAATAATAATATTATTATATGATATTTATATTACGCCTTACCACGTATCCCCAACAAGCTCAATTTTCACTCAACCACTCAAACATGCAGTATGAAACAGCAATATAATTCTAGTGTTACATATTAAAAAGAAACACGTTTTAAGATGGTTTTTTTAAAGAATTCTTCATCATGACTGTCTCTGATATATCTTGGAAGGGAGTTCCAGATAAAGGGTGCCGAATATTCAAACACATGCTCGCCAATTTTGCGAGTGATTTTTGGTTTCACAAGTATGGGATTATCAGACTTTGGTCTCAGATTCTGGCTGAGGTGTAGAATTTAAGCATGTCATTAATATATCCAGGACAATCGGAGTGCAGTGATTTAAAAACAATAGTACAGATCTTATATTCTATACGTTTCTCAACGGGAAGCCAGTGGAGTTCTCTTAGCAAACCTGATGCAGATTGATTTCTCCTCTTTCTATAAATAAGCCTGGCGGTCAGCATTGTTCTGGCTAAAATCTTATTTGTGTTTTCTGTCTCCAGATGTATCGAGATGATAGGGGAGATTTTTTCCTTGGAGTTTTTTACATGATAGAACTGGTGGTACCTTTGTTATCTGCCAGAGAAATCTTGATACAGGTAAATATTTGAATGCTGACGAGTATATTTTTAGAAATGATGATTTTATGGATGCCCAAGTTCTCATCAGTGGAGTGTTTGTCAGACTCGCAGACATCCTGAGATCAATTTGGTATTTTTATGTCAAGATCCCTTATCCACATATCCCTGACTGGCTAGTTGGATCAAATAGGGATCTGGGAACAAGCATTTCATCAAAGACTAATGTCCTACTCATGGGGTGGACAGCATGCCCTCCCACATGCCACAGAAAAGGGATGGATTTTTGTCTCCTTGGGAGTCATGACTACTGTGAAAAATACAAATTCAAAAAGCTTTAGTTTTGTTTTTTTTCTCATCAGTAAAACATCCTGAAATTGTCATGTTTGGGATCTTAGCAAAATGGGTTTTATAATCGGTTTGTGGTATTCGAAATAGATTTATTAGTGAATTGGATAGTGTCTGCCTGCAGAAAGTAAGGTCAGTAGTAGTTTATGGGGGGAGGGAAGGTGGTATAACGAGAGTTTACTGTTTTCTTATTCAAATGAGTCCTATGTACGTTACAAGGAGGTTCAACTTCTTGTTTTTCTTTTTGTTGTTGTTGTTGTTCTACTTCTTCTTTTCCTCCTCCTCTTCCTCCTCCTCCTCCTCCTCCTCCTCCTCCTCCTTCTTCTTCTTCTTCTACTTCTTCTTCTCCTCCTCTTCCTCCTCCTCCTCCTCCTCCTCCTCCTCTTCTCTTCTTCTTCTTCTTCTTCTTCTTCTTCTTCTTCTTCTTCTTCTTCTTCTTCTTCTTCTTCTTCTTCTTCTTCTTCTTCTTCTTCTTCTTCTTCTTCTTTCTTCTTCTTCTTTCTTCTTCTTCATCATCATCATCATCATCATATTAATATAATAATAATAATAATAATAATAATAATAATAATAATAATAATAATAATAATAATAATAATAATAATAATAATAATAATAATAATAATAATAATTTAATTTATTTCTATATGGCACCTGCCCATACAAAATAGTTCTAAGCGAACAATATACATCGCATGCAATATACATCATTAAAAAATTACTCTTCATAACAACATTTAAAAGATGAGAATACAGAATTATTTTTTAAAATTTCTTCCTCTTCCTCTTCTTCATATAAATCCACTTAGCCAATGTTGCATGACCAGAAAACATATTTTCTTTTGGTCATCGGTATACTTTCAAAATGGACGGATAATACAATTTTAAAAGAATTGTTTAATGTCTTTTTGTTCAATGGTCCAATTAATTTTGAAATTGTGAACACAATAAAAGTTTGAATTTTTAATTTCATTGGCCAAGCTTTAAATGTAAAGAGTCCTTGGAAAACACCTCATTGTGATGAACAGTTTTTGGATTTTGATAACTAATGATACTGTGAGATATGAGCACATCAACACTAAGCGTATCAAAATCACTATCAGGCTTGGCTAGTATGATATTAAGATATTATCAAAGTACAAAATCAATAAGGGACAATTAAGTATATCCAACAAAAAAATTGCAGTTTCCACAGGTTATTCTACAGGCGTGTTAGACCTGACTCAGAATATAAAAGTGATTTATTTATTTAGTCATTAAAAAAAAAAAAATTCTACATGTAAGATTGATCCCCAAGCATGGGGTTTTCTGAAGTAAAAACGATTGAGTGAAATACCACTGCCACTGTCATTCCATTAAAGTCATTTATATTTTCTCCATCTTTCTTCTTCACCCCTCCCCCCACTCCCTTACTCTAGCTAAAGATGAAGCAGACGAGGTTGTATACTGTCACCAGTGTCCTGGTGCTTGCCATGTTCTGTGTTAGTCGGATTCTGGTTTTCCCCTATTTGTATCATGCATATTCTCTATACTCTGGTATACCATTTTGGGCCGTCCCGTTGGCCATCCCAGTCAAGTGTAACTTGTCATGCCTTGCCATTTTAGTGCCTCAGATCTACTGGTTTTCATTAATGCTACGTAAGCTAAGGAAGGCGATTATCGGTCATTCTCAGGGCAAAGAGACAGACAATGAAAACACGTGTCACACCAACGGTATCAAAATGAAGTAAACATCCCATTCCATGTGAATTATGTTGTTATTTATATTGTTGTTGATGGTAGTTTTAGTGATGGTCGACTCAATCTTTGTATTTAGTAGCCAGGATGATTCAATTCTATACAATAACAGTGACAAGGGGAGTCAATTCTCCTCAATCAAAAAAAACACAAAGGAGACCATTCTTCATAATCATGAGGATAAAGGGAGACAACTTTCACATGGACAAAAGAAAACAAACGACTTGTCTGTTTCACCTCTCTAGTCTTTTTGTTTTTTTGGATTGAAATTTAGTCTCTTGGTTTTGTTCTTTTTTTTTGTTTTGATTTCTCCCCCCCCCCCCCCCCCCCCCCCCCACAGAGAATTAATCAAAACAAAAAACAAATCAACAAATGAGTGACAAGTCCATGGAGAGAATACTCATGTAGGCCTTACATTCCATCATCCAATATTTTGATGTTGCTTGTTACCGTTGCCTTTGTTGTTGTTGTAGCAGATGTTGCTAGTCCACACATAACACTTTGTTGTTGTAGCAGATGTTGCTAATCGTCCACACACCCATCCGTCCATGACCTTCAATATTTGTAACAAACAGCAACAGCTACTGCCTGTAAAAAAATAATAAATTAAGCCATCAGTAAATCGGTTAGATATCAAGTCAATTTCAATCCACAAACAAGACTACTCTTACTCTTACAATCAAAATTTTTTTAATCCTCTTTTTTTTTTTTTTTTTTTTTTTGACAAGAGTAAGAGTAGTCTTGTTTGTGGATTGAAATTGACTTGATATCTAACCGATTTACTGATGGCTTAATTTATTATTTTTTTTACAGGCAGGGGCAGGGTTTAATTTTTACTCCAGCTGGACTTCACATCAGGGAATCCTTATATTTATATAACACAAAATTTGTGAATTCATAATGCGTCATTTATTCCCCCAACAGGCTATGAGAACACTTTTTCATTTTGTATCATCCATGATGTCAATCTTGCTATTCTTTAAGTAAAAGTCGTAGTTAGAATATAGTTTTAATTTATTGATATTTATCATTACCATTCACAATATACTGTGTGTAATGGATTAAAAGGAAATGTCATTTCATTCATTCATAACATTAGGTTGTATTTTCAATCCGTAATACACTGCGTGGCATTTCCCCCTCTGAGCGATATTTTAGTGCTAGGTCAACTCGACCCCATTAGTGGGGTCAGCCCGTGGATGGAACAGAGAGGTCAGGGGGAATCTGTGATCCCGCTGATGGTAATTAATTGCTGCAATATTTCATGGTATTGCTTAGTTGCTAACATGAATATGAAAACTGTTCCCTCACCACAAGCAAAGCAAGGGTTTCTTTCATCATATGCCATGGTTGATAATAATGTATCCTCGTAAGGCTGCTCATAAGAGAGGTCAATTTAGTGGTTTTTAAGCTATAACTATAAATGAAATTAATTTGTTGTAATTTGCATATTAATAATTTAATTCCCAGCGGCAGAAAATGATTGAAACAAGCATCATTATAAAGTAAAAATGATGATCTTGACACATGCCATGTTTTTTAATTGTAAAATTCTTATTTTGCATGACTTGGTGAAATCCTCATTTGCTCTCCCACAGTATTCCATGCAATGAATTAGATCTATGTCCAAATATCAGTTTAGGAATAAAATATAAACCATTAGACGAAAATATTATTAATCTTTTTTTTTTTTAAAGCATTTAACTGATTTTAATGTTATGTAGTTTTGGACACATTTGAAAGCCAACTTTTCAATGGCTTGATGACTTTTTTCTATACTTAAATCCCTTACGATTCAAGTTAAAATTACATTTTTTATGAATGTTAGGCATTATTGTTTGAAGATGTATAGTGTTTTTGTGTGCTTGTCTCAGGAAAAACCGACTTTATAGGTGTCAGTGTTTAGGGTCATTGAAATCCATCTCAATTACTCATATTTTTGCATGTTGAATAAGTAATATAATGTAAGTTCAAGTTCTCCTTTTGTGCACAAGTGAAAGTGTTAACTTTTTATAGACTGAAGCGTCCAGATATATATGGCAGTGATTTCCCAAAAATTAAATGATCTGCTGTGGTATGCCTGTCATGTTATACTGATTTGACTCGGATTGTTATTCAATTGTTTTAATTCTAAATTTGACTGACTGGAGTTCAATGGTATATCAGATGACTTTATAATACAATGACTGAATGTGTATTCTTGAAGGAAAGGAGATGATTCTATATAATCTGTATGGACAGTGTGTTCGTTTTGAATGTAGTTGCTCGACTGGGTGGGGATCCTGACCTCCCATAGCGGGCAGAGAGGTACACACTGTGTCTTCTATCCCCTTATATCTGTTTTCCAACATGCTTTCTGTCTTTGTCTTGGAATGAGATTACTCAGTTTTTTTCCTGGCCCTGGTCGGAGTCCTGGCTGGGAGGGAAACAGTCAAATGCATAGTTATTGTTTTGGGAGATGATATTTTTTTCCTTGTAAATCATCTCTCTGTTATGTATTAGTATATTTGTTATTTTTTAATGTATAATGTAGGCATTTGAGTGTGTTCCTCTTTGTTGAATTTTTTCTTGTGTCCGGATGAGACTTATAGGTGATCTCAAACTAAGTACATTGGTGGTATGCTCTTGGAATCTACATCTGATCCCTATTTGTTCCCAGTTCCCCTATGTCTTACTTTCTCTTGGATGCTTCAATTGTAATTCTAGAACTTTTTACTATCCCATTTTCTTCCTTTTTACTGGCGCTGATATAACCTAAATGTGTTGCGAGCGCCGTAAAACCCTTAAAAAACAAAAAACAAAAAATGTAGTTGCTCGATAAGGAGAAAGAAGTTTCTACTTGGAATAAACTAAATGCCCTCATAATTTTGAATCCTCTTTTGTCCACATACTGTGTCCATCTGTCTGAGCAAATCATTTAATTTAACTGTACCAGTACTTAGTGTTAGTTGTAATTGATGATTGATACTGCAATATTTGTAGTATGTCCAGTAACCTTGTTGGGTGATTGATTTTTTTTTCTTGTAAAGAGGTCATACTTTATAGTATAGGCAGATTGATAGTAAATTGAGATATTGAAATCATACACAATATTGGTTTATAGTTTTTACTGGTCAATAAAATATTATCTTTATGAGTTATTTTACCACATAAAGACATAAATCATATCAGTTTACTGTTATGACCAACACAACTGTTTGAGAGGAAAGGAAGTGGTAAAAAAAATATACAGAACAAACAAAACCATGAATAAATCAAGAACATCAACTGCCAATATGATAATAATGCACAGGAACATAGATACATATATGTCCTTTTGATATTTATTAAAATTCTTGAGATACTGCCGCTGAGTTTTGAATAACAATTTTTTTTATTTAAGTGCACCATAATTTACAAGCACTTAAAATTATATCCACAATTTGTGATATTTAAAGAAAACTATTAACCACAAGAATGTCAAATTTTCACTGATGTTTAGAAAAACAACTGATTTTTCAAATCAAAATAATAAAGTGAGTCTGTTATTGTTTTCCCGCTATACGGACATATTATAAAACCATAAATATCCATAATTGCCCCCATTGGACACATGACTGCCTGATACCAGTTGAACTCCAATGACCTCACACAGGTAGCTAGCAGGGAGGGAGGGTTATTGGTCCCTTGGGAGTTCCAACTCACGTCGTGAATAGAGCCACAATTTGTCATACTAAAATGGGTGATGGCATTTGTTTAAAATGTTTTTAGTATGCTTTTTATTATGGAATGTTTTTTTTTATTGAAGCTCTTTCAAAGAGCACTATCTGGTTGGGGTTCCCGACATCCCATAGTGGGCAGGGAGGTACTTGTTGTGTCTTCTACCCCCCTGTATCCGTTTTCCAATTGCTTTCTGTCTTTGTCTTGGAATGAGATTACTTAGTTTTGTCCTGACCCTGGTCGGGGTCCTTGGCTGGGAGGGAAACAATCGAATATATTGTTATAGTTTTGGGAGATAATATTTTTTCCCTTGTAAATCATCTCTCTGTTATATACTGTTATTTTTTCATCTTTAACATATGATTTGTAAACATTTGAGTGTATTCTCCTCAGTGGGATCTTGTGCTAGTGCTAGTGTCTGGGTGAGACTTTTAGGTGATCTCAAACTAAATACACTGATAGTGTGCTCTTGAAATCTACATGTTCCCTATTTGGGCGATTTCCCCTTTGTCTCACTATTTCCTCAAGTCATTTTAATTGTACAGCTAGAATATTTTTACTATCCAATTTTCTTCCTTTTTACTGGCGCTGATATGACTTAAATGTGTTGCAAGCGCCGTAAAACCCTTAAAACAACCAAAAACAAAGAGTACTATGGATAGATATCTTTTATATGTTGTTGTCTTCTGTATTCCTCTCTGTCTTTATTATGACTAAGATTTGCAGCTACTCTAATGTTGTTTTATTCTAAGATTATTACCTCACTGATTTTAGCTGTGCCAGATTTTCTAATGTCAATTGAGTCATCAAGCTTGCCATTGTGATAAATAATTAATGAATTACAAATCATGTTTACAATGCTGGAAATTCCTTAAGCAATATGTGTGTGTGTGTGTGTGTGTGTGTGTTCTGTAATCTGTAAATACAACTGTGTGCTGATCTCAGATTTATTTTTTTACTACAGGTGTTCTGTTCCCCTTGTATGGTGTCCTGATCTCTGTAGATTTATATTCCTATCATGGTATAGGACAACTTGGATTTTCTAGAGACCTTTTTGATGAGGGAAGCAGTCATATGTCATTAGCAGTAACTTTTTTGTTTTGTTTGTTTGTTTTTGTGAGGGATAATGATTTTTACCTTATAAATCATTTGTTTGTATGATTGTGTACTCGTATTATGAACTTTCTGTGTTTCTCCCATTTGGCCAGGATTCCGTGCAATCATCCTCAAAGTATTACTTTTGTGACTGATCTTCTTTTCAAAGCTACAGTGATGGGCACCAAGGGGCTATTTTGTAACTAATCAGGATCCACAAATGTGAACCTGAGGCTGGTCACAGGAGTTGATTACTGCTTGAATCGAGTTGTAACTATGTATTCCTCTTTGTCTCTTCCTTCTTCTGACTTGCCTGTTGGGAATGTTACAGATACTGGGTACTGAATCTCTCGATCCTTTTGTGTTGTACCATCTTCCTTTTCTTCGGCACTTAAATAATCCTGAAGTTTTGTACAAACTATCTTGGTGTCTCCTCTTTGGCCAGGATCCCTTGCAATCATTTTCAAAGCATTTCTTGTGTGGCTGCTCTTCTTTATTAAGTTGCAGTGACGGGCTCTCATTGGCCCTTTTTGCATCTCAAGTATCCAGATCTAGATAATTGCGAGACTTTACCTTAGGCTGGGAAAAAATTACTGCTGATATCTAATTGTAATTGTAGTAATTATTCCGCTTTGTCTCTTACTTCTTCTTTTGCGCCTGTTGAAGTTGAAGGCACAGAATACCTAATCTATCCTCTTGTGTTATGTACACTCCTCCTTGTCTTAGGCACCGAAATAACACTGAGGTATTGTAAGCACCTTTAAACTTAACTGAATACAATCAAATTGTTACGTTTTTGTAAACTACATCTAACACAGGCTCAAATGATAATAAATTCACATAGAATCATTTTACTCTTTTTTTTCAAGAATTTATATTAAATGATTTACTATTTGTAAAATTTTATTTATAGATAAAATTGCCGATGCCCAATATTATCAGAGATAGTTACACAGAGATGTGGAGGCATTGGATGTCGATGCGGCCGCATCTTCCTGGAGGGACAGATTATATTAACTGTGTTGTCATTTGAGTGATTAATGTCTGACATATTTAGTTAATATTTGCCTTCTTTTGAACAACTGTTCTGGGCTGTTCTTTGAGGACAGCATTTTCCCATCAATAACTCCACTAAACAAATAAGCTGTGGGGGTTCATGGTCTCTTAATTCTGTCATTTCTAAAATATCTAATCTAATATGTCATACTGTATAATTCTTAATGCATGCAGAGGAGTTCATGTGATTTGATTTGGCTTTGATTTGGCTTTTAAATAATTAGTTGCGGGTCTCAATCAACACAATTCAAGTTATAAGAAAGAAAAGAAGACATTGTGATTGAAGTCTATGATATAATACATAACAGGAAAGAGAAAGTCTATGATATAATACATAACAGGAAAGAGAAAGTCTATGACATAATACATAACAGGAAAGAGAAAGTCTATGATATAATACATAACAGGAAAGAGAAAGTCTATGACATAATACATAACAGGAAAGAGAAAGTCTATGATATAATACATAACAGGAGAGAAAGTCTATGATATAATACATAACAGGAAAGAAAAAGTCTATGATATAATACATAACAGGAAAGAGAAAGGCTATGATATAATACATAACAGGAAAGAGAAAGTCTATGATATAATACATAACAGGAGAGAAAGTCTATGATATAATACATAACAGGAAAGAAAAAGTCTATGATATAATACATAACAGGAAAGAGAAAGGCTATGATATAATACATAACAGGAAAGAGAAAGTCTATAATATAATACATAACAGGAAAGAAAAAGTCTATGATATAATACATAACAGGAAAGAGAAAGGCTATAATATAAGACATAACAGGAAAGAGAAAGGCTATAACATAATATATAACAGGAAAGAGAAAGGCTATAATATACTACATAACCGGAAAGAGAAAGGTTATAATATAATACATAACTGGAAAGAGAAAGGCTATAATATAAGACATAACAGGAAAGAGAAAGGCTATAACATAATACATAACTGGAAAGAGAAAGGCTATAATATACTACATAACAGGAAAGAGAAAGGCTATAATATAATACATAACAGGAAAGAGAAAGGCTGTAATATAATACATAACCGGAAAGAGAAAGGCTATAATATAATACATAACAGGAAGAGAAAGTCTATAATAGACATAACAGGAAAGAGAAAGTCTATAATAGACATAACAGGAAAGAGAAAGTCTATAATAGACATAACAGGAAAGAGAAAGTCTATAATAGACATAACAGGAAAGAGAAAGTCTATAATAGACATAACAGGAAAGAGAAAGTCTATGATATAATACATAACAGGAAAGAGAAAGTCTATAATATAATACATAACAGGAAAGAGAAAGTCTATGATATAATACATAACAGGAAAGAGAAAGTCTATGATATAATACATAACAGGAAAGAGAAAGGTCCCTTAACTCGTCCTAGAGGTGTGTCATGTGTCACCAAGCTTTACTTTGTCTTAGAAGTGGTTGGTTTAATAATAAGTGTGACTGTTGGTGAATTCTGATTCCGAATCCAGGCATATTATGGGTAACGGACAGGTCTGAGTGAAACAGTACAGTACCTTCTGTACAAACTATAGCACATGAAATAATAAATTCAACAAATGTACGGTAAATTATTATGAGATACGGAGATCATGTTGAAACCTAACCCACTGGGTGGAGATCCTGACCTCCCATAGTGGGCAGGGGGGTACATACTGTGTCTTCTATCCCCTTATATCTCTTTTCCAACATGCTTTCTGTCTTTGTCTTTAAATGAGGTTACCACTTGATTTTGTCCTGGCCCTGGTTGGAGTCTTGGCTGGGAGGGAAACAGTCAAATGCATAGTTATTGTTTTGGGAGATGATATTTTTTTCCTTGTAAATCATCTCTCTGTTATGTATTATTATATTTGTTATTTTTAGTGTATAATGTAATGTAAGCATTTGAGTGTATTCCTCTCTGTTGGATTTTGTGCTTGTGTCCGGATGAGACTTATAGGTGATCTCAAACTAAGTACATTGGTGGTATGCTCTTGGAACCTACATCTAATCCCTATTTGTTCCCAGTTCCCCTTTGTCTTACCTTTTCTTGGGTGCTTTAATTGTAATTCTAGAACTTTTTACTATCCATTTTCTTCCTTTTTACTGGCGCTGATATGACCTAAATGTGTTGCAAGTGCCGTAAAAGCCTTACAAACAAACAAACAAACCTAACCCAAACAAGAAGAGAACTGTGTGTCTGTCACTGGTGTTATGTGCAAAGTTTTTTTTAGGCGTGATGTTATTTTGACGGGTGTTAACTCTTATGGACCATCTCTGTGTATCTGTCTCCAGTATTATCAGGCACCTGCATTTTAAAAAATCCCATTTTTTTTTGGTAATAAATTTGTAATAATCAAAGGAATAACAAGAAGTATGTGATGGGGAAGGGGTGGAGTGATGGAGGTATCTGTGACTATTGCTAGACATCCATGTTATCTCGATATCAAAGCGGGTGGTTGGATGGGAGCATCACCCTTGAATCATATACCTATGATGTTCGCATGGGTGTACGATCCGATAGTGATGTCGTTTCTTCTTCTCTTTACTAGCCTATCCTGCTTCTTTGGTTTGTGATTGTATTTTTGACAGGGGATATTTTTTTTCCTGTAAATCCTCTGCCTGTTTGTTCTTGGTTATTTATAATTTAGCTTATGATATCTTTAGGTTATGATTTTGATTGACATTTGTACTATTTTTGTTAGATTGCTTGTTTTTTTGTTTCAGCGGTCTCTCATATAACCTCAATTGTGTTGGAAGAGACCTAAAGCAACAAACAAATCGATATCAAAGGCTGTGCTGATAAATGATAAGGAGAGGGGGATAAAGACACCCCCCCCCCCACCAATTTCAAACCATTACTAGGGGTATGTTTATTGTTACTTCCCTGTCATAAATTTAAATAACTACGATAAGAATGAAATATCAACCCCATCCCCGCCCCTTCCTACCCATAACTATAATCAATACAAAAACAATGTGTTACCAGGGAACATAACTGTTTTGGGTAAGGCTCTATTATATTCCACATGTTTTAAATCAAATGGATTTTCTTGCCTATTTAAAGATTTTTCATTCACAAAATGTTTTATCAGAAATCCGAGGCCATCTCCATTCGTGGCGTGTTATAGGCTGCATGATATACAAAACTGAAGTTGTCTCACAAAATACATGTTTTTTTGGGTTGTTTTTGGCAGAAAATTATACCTCAGACATCAATTATGATAAGAATGTGTAGAAAGCCAAAATATTTTTTTAAAAGTGTTTCATCAGAGAAAAGGCAGACAGAACGTCATTTCTCTGAAAATAACATTAACATCACTGAGTCGACTATCGCCTAAAGGAAGACGGTCTGTGAGGTGTATTCTGTTGTGAGGCTATTTCTGTTGTGAGGCTATGTGGTCTTGTGGTTTGGCACTTGCTTTCAGATTGAAAGGTCTTGGGTTTGAGCTCTTGCTCGGCACATAGTTGAGTCCTTGAAAAAGGCTCTTTACTCGCATTCTCTCTCCGTACTCGGGTGTAAAAAGAGTACCTGATATTAACAACGTAGTCTCTGTCAGGCGTCATGTTTCGTTCTACATGTTACGTGTTGCTCATGGCCTTTTTGTAAAGCGCTTTGAGCACATTTAGTGAATATTGCGCTATATAAAAGCTCTCGTTTTGTTTTTTTTGTACTCAAGAGTTCATTGTTTTTTTGTGATGATCTCAATGAATGTGCTTGATACTGTATTATATCTCAATGGTCACTCTATCCCTTTTGGTAACTCGACTAAGTCGCATGCACGGAAAGTATTCACATCGTGATGATGTGTTTTGGCAAGACGGGAGATTTGTATATCATGACAGCTATGGCCGAATTGAAGAATGCCTTGTTTATTGGTCAGTGCCATGTTTTCTTGTGAAGTATTTTTTTAAGTACACAAATAAATGATATTTAGAAAGATTATCACCAGCTTTTTTTGTGCATTTTTTTCTGGTTGAGGTGACATTTGGGCCATATCACAAACTTGCTGTCTCCTCTACACCCTTATTTGAACCAGTTCCCTTTGTCTTACTTTTTCTCAAGTGCAATTAATTGAATCTCGATTTTTGTTTGTTTTTAATCTGAATCATCTTCTATCTTCAACTGGTGCTGAAATGACATGAAAGTGATGCAAACACAGTAAACTCCCTAAACACACAAACACAAAATCAAACGAGTTTAACAATTTATAGGTTTTTTTCAGTATGATTTATTTTCACATACTATTTGACATTTTACAAGATTGAATCAACGTTATAACATCTAAATTTACATAACAAAGTATGAGAAACAATTGAATTGTATTAATTTTCAAAGTGAAGTAAATCATTATGCAGCTAACCAGACTTTACAAAAAATATTTCATGTCTGTGTCTGTGACAATTTATATTTTGTGGTTCTAATTATTCTTTTTTCTTCATAACTGTTTGTGATTCAGTATTTGTGACTATCAATGATCATCATTGTGTTAGTGTCACTTGTCATAATCACAGTGTAACTTCACCAGTCGTTTATCTGTCTGTACAGACACAATCTACAGTTTTTGTTTCTTGATTTTCACTCTCACTGTCGAGTGTTTCTATGAAAGACAGCACTTTAATGTTATTGCAAACAGAGGGCTATAGAGAAAGACATTTGTATTTGTATATCCAAGTAGGCAAACTGTGTGAACCTATATCTCCAAATCACGATGCAGATAAGTGCAGTGCCTCCTTTATTCAAACAGCCGGTTATAAAAGGTATTACATCTACTTGAACATTTGTTCTCTCTACTAATGGATCGAAAAAGGATTTTGGCATTTAAAATAATAAATGTAAAATCTTTATTAACCAAGCCAACAGAATTATGGTGATTATTTCTGGAAGTTTTGTTACTCGACACTGATATATATATATATATATATATATATATATATATATATATATATATATATATATATATATATATATATATATATATATATGATGAAAAATCTATCAATATGTCTATTTTGACATTACAAGTCCCATTCAGGTAAAAGCAAATAATCCTGCTCTGAAGGATACATTCAAATGTTTACAAAGTGTAGATTAAAAACGAAAATGGTACATAACAGAGAAATGATCTACAAGGAAAAATAATATCGATAAAGCCAGGACTAGGAAAAATATTACTGAGCAATCCAATCCAGAACAAATAGAAGAACAACGTAGAAATGGAAAAAAGATAAAGGGGGATAGAAGATAAAGCGATAGTGACCTCTTGGTCCACCTTGGGAGGTTCCCTATATACAGAATTCAGTAAGTCTGGAAAGTGAAAGTGTACAACGACGAAGGGCAGCCAATTCATCGAGTTTATTATTGTTCATATAAAGAGAGATTAAGACATTTGGATCTCCGTGGTCTAAAAAAGTTCAGAACTTCACGATGACTTGATTCAAATTTATAAATTGGTACACATGATTGATATTGTTGATCCATCACAATTCGTTTTCTCTAGAGAAACGTTTACAAAAGGAGATAAATCCAAACTTTACTTATTCACATGTAATACAAATTTAATCTTCCTGTTACTAATCTTTAATGTTTTGTATTACTTTACTTTTACTCACTTGTGGTAAGATATTCAAAGGATTTGAATCAACGAATGTCTGTTCTGTGGACAGATTTAAAAGTTTACTGACCAAGAGTAAGATTATCTCAAATTTCAGTGTGAGGAGATATATATGTTGTATTACTCACTAGCAAATCCACCACATGTCATGTAATCTCCGTAATAAGACCTACTGAACCTACCTCTCGTACTTTCGCAGTCACTCGTATAAACGTGTTCCAAATTACTTTTTAAAACTCTTGCTTGTTCAGGTGTGAAAATTAATGTTGTGCCGTTATTTCGTATATGTGCATTAAATAGGTAAAATTAAGTGATTACCATTTAATGCCAAAATGCAAATCCAGTTCGTCCTTGCCAAATGGCTTCAAAGATGCAAAGTTTATAAAATTTGGCCAACCTTTGTACACATGCTACGTAGTTTCCAGTTTAAGTAAATCTTAGGAAAAGAAGAAAATCAATAAAAAAATTTATAGGGCCATTGAGAATTGATCTAAATCGCAAAAATCTCTTACATCAGAAGGATAAAAATGTTGACGAACTGGCTAATTCTCGGTTCTCCTTGTAGATGGCACACACACACAGACACAGATTCACTCATTCCTATTATTAATTTAATATAGATTGTTTAACGGTTCATTGATGACATTAGTAAATCACTTTGGATTGTTCATATCAAAATCATTTAAAGTAAAAGCCTTTAGCCTTGCTATGTTAAAAGTGTGTTGAAGATGTAAAATCAAATCTGATACTGGCGACTTTGTCTAAAACTAAAACAATACATAACTGGGATGGCAAAGAGAGAATTGCAAACAGTAAAACATGACATATTATCACAAAATATTTTATTCAAAAGTATCTTTATCACTATTTACACATACATGCACACACACACACACACACCATTTATGGAAGCATATATCACAATGACATTAAATCCGTCTTTTTCAATAATGAGCTTAGATGTGTATCATCATATAAGTTTATGTTGCAAGGAAAATGTCCCATCTTAATAACCGAGGTGGGGTGAAGTGTGTTTGGGATTTTTTTTAAGCATGCACACACACAAAATATTTGTGGTGCCAAAGTTGTGACAATGCAATAAATTTCTTCTTTCCTTTCACGTAATGGTGCAATTTTACATACACGACCATAAAATTCAAATTTTTATGTTTTTAAAAGTTTTACTATGCATGCGACACATAAAGATCAAATATCAGTGCCAGTAAAAGAGTAAAAAAGATGGGACAGTCGAAAAATGTCTAGAATTACAATTAAAGCACCCAAGAAAAAGTAAGACCAAGAGGAATTGGTTCAAGTAGGAATAGATGTAGATTCCAAGAATGTACCATCAATGCATAGTTGAGATCGCCTAAAAATCCCATCCAGACATCACAGAATCCCACTAAGAAGAATACACTCAAATGTTTACAAAATATGTTCAAATTATAACTATCAGTACATAACAGAGAGATCTTTTACAAGGAAAAAAACGTGCACTATACATTTGACTATTTCCCTCTCAACCAAGGACTCTGGCAAAGGCCAGGACAAAACCTAGTAATCCCAGATGGGTGATTTCAGTGTCACCTTGGTCAACCAATATGGGGTTTCGTGATGCTTGTTATGCAGAAAAAAGAAAGAAAGAATAGTTGCAGTTGAAAAATGTTGGGTGTAATTAATTGTTGAAATATTTAATTTTCTTTTTATATGATAGCCTACAATGGCTTCCATTGCAAACACCCAAGGTCATGCACGTCACAATCACTTTACAATGCAACCCACTTATAACAACAGCACCAGGACAAGCAATTTTATGTCATAATAACCAAATGGCGCTATGTCTGATAAAGACATAAAATGAAGGTAAAATGCAAGGCAATACCTGGAAACAAGATGCGATAAATCGTCAGTTTTCGGTGCTCCTTATACGGGCAGTTTTCAAGCCTTTGAGTGTTTGGTGGACCATTTTAGAGACTTGTGGACTTGTGATGTTTGGGATGAAATCAGGCTGATGATGTGAAGACATCCTTAATCGTGGAAAGTCTTTTCTTGTAGAGAATTATGTCACACACCTTCTTTTCTGCTTGAGCAATGACGTCAAACAATGGATCTCCTTTTGTCTGCTGCTCCCCAAAATGCCTAAGTGCTTCAATGGCTGTTTTTGTTTCAACACTGGAAACCAATGGAGTTAAACTCATCATCGTCATCCCCATCAAACTGAAGTCATGGCATCTCTCCCACATGACGGCTGATTGCAGAAATCATTATGACTTTGGTGACTTTGACATTTGATATAATCCTCTGCCTAGACTTCACTCATGAAAATGCCTTTGAGTCTGTCAAAGAGATTGAAGAACTTGGGAGGGGAAGAGTTGCATTCTCGTAGGAAGAAGAAAGTTGATTTTATCGATCTGGAAGCAAGTCTTTTCATTGAACATTGAGCTATTAAAACTTATTCACTCTGTGACTGGCCATTAGATGCACCACTCTGATTAGTTACTAACAAACATTCACTGATTCGTGAACAAGCAAGAATTCTCTTTGATTTTGTAATAACCTAGTAAGCATTAATTTCATTGATCGTCAAGCTATTTTTTTCATTCGATGTCTAAAACGTTGTGATTAAAATGTTCAAATCTGTCTCAAGTTGGCAAAGTTGTTAGATAGAACAAACCAAGGGACAGGTACGGACATTCGTAATAAGTGGCTTGCATTGTATCACAATGACTATTTATCTTCATTTTATAATTTTACTTTTAAAATGTATAGCACAATCGAGCATTTTTCAACAATGGATAACGATGCTTCACAAATTACCCCTAAAGTTACTTAAAACAATTCACATAATTGATTTATAATAATAATAATAATAATAATAATAATAATAATAATAATAATAATAATAATAATAATATAATGGTGGCTGAAGACGATAAAAATGATTCTTAAGTCAGTATTATGATGACAATGATGATATATTGATAAATAATAATAATAATACATGACTTTCAAACGTGGAAAAACATTTTAAAAACATTTAACCATCAAATACACCACACTTGCATTTTATACATATAGGTGAAAATTTAATAGCAACCTTGTTGCATAAGAACGAGTGATGTTTGGGTTTCTGGAAAGACTTGCTGTCTTAGACAATGGCTGAGGGCAAAACTTGATGGACACACACGAGTGATTGAATTGAGGATCTATGCTTTCCCTGAATCATGAGGACCCACCAGCAGCTGCAAGAGCTAATTTAATCGATTTGTCAAACCAGAAAATTAGGTTTACTGTTGTCAAAGAGTTATGCTTTATGCCCTGGTCAGACCTGAGCCAAGAGTAAACAGACACGTTGGGAAAATCTTCAGCACAATCCATAGTTGTAAATATTAAAAAAAATTAAAGATGTGCTAGTAATTACACATACAGTAACCCAGTGTTATATTGATCTGCATTGAGAAATTCTTAATGTTACTATAATTTATACTTAATATCTCACAGCAGTGGAACGTGACACAGGCCTAAGGTGTAAATCTTTGGAAATTATCAATAACTTGTCATAATTGCCTTTTTCCAATAAAGTGAAATCTACTCTGACTGATCTGGTCTAACCATTCATCGACAAAGTAGGTACTCTAACAACCTAACATCACATCACAATTTGGGGAAACAGATGCTGGGAAAAGATTCAACACAATGATATAGCATGCACTGTAAAGAAACAGTCAGTTGAGTTGACTGTGATTTGCATAGTGAGAAAGCTAATTCTGGGTAAAATGGAAACCAGTTTTACCATTCATCAAACATACAAAATAATCACAAGACAAAAATAACTCATTGACAAAAAAAACAACAACAAAACATGCATTTTTTAATGCAAGATTAATAAAAATCACAGAATTTGTTTGAAGCGTAGCTGTCAGGAATGGAACCGGGTCCATGTCGAATAGGTGATTATTAAAATAAAATAACTTCAAAAAAAACATAAAAGTTCAAAAAGACGAGAGAAAATTAGCGTACATACTGACATCTGAGAGCCTGGAATAATCATTGTTTGGTATTTTGCTCTATTTCTGTTTTATTCATTTTTGTCTCATATTTTTATGGTCCACATGTTGCTATTCACTTCCATGTCAAGAGATGACCTGCCAAAACAATCTGGTGTTATGTTATGACTAAGATGAAAAGAATTGTATTTAAAGTTGGACTGATCAGAGTCACTACATTCCAATTTAAAATGTAATTTTATCAAACTGTTATATTTATTCATTTTTTAATTATCTAATATCTTTAGTAATGTTAGTTATTAGTGGTAGTAGTAGTAGTAGTAGTAGTAGTAGTAGTAGTAGTAGTAGTAGTAGTAGTAGTAGTAGTAGTAGTAGTAGTAGTAGTAGGAGTAAAATTTCAATTGGAAGCATTCCATTGCTGTACGTTTTAACAACCAAATTTTAAATTAGGGACAGGGGAAGGAGGAAGCATTTAAAAGAATTGTTGAATAACCTTCCCCCCCTGCCCTTTGCCCCATCCAAAATGGTGAGCGATATTATGATTTAAATCCTTGAGCTTTTCCCAGTTTCTGTGGCAATGAGACCACTCCAAAGCCACCTGCCATTTTCCAATCCATTACAGGACAGTTAGAACAAAATGTTAATGGTAAGGGTATCGGGGTTGGGGCATCTGGAAGGAAGCTCCACTGGGATAGGGCGCTCCAGATGATGGTGCAGGGTACCCCATGCTTGTGGATGATTGAGTTTGTCTTGGGACACCCTCTCTTATCAACTCGGCCATTTTTTCACTCTTAATACGCCGAAGGTGCATCATCGTCCGTTGTGGCAAAAACTTATTGAGGAATTCCTCCATGTCCATTTGGTTGTCATAGAAATCAGAGGTCAAGGCCTGGAGATTGAAGCAAAAAGGTCATAGAAATCAGAGGTCAAGGCCTGGGGATTGAAGCAAAAAGGTCATAGAAATCAGAGGTCAAGGCCTGGGGATTGAAGCAAAAAGGTCCTAGAAATTAGGAGTTAAAGAACTTGTATAGCACTTAGAGAATGGTGTTTACCAAACAAACCGCTGTATAAATGCTCTCTTATTTTCTTCCTTTGACTTTGTTAATTCATCCTATCAGTTTTAGCATGAATAGATTTTTGCTCATCAAACATAAAAAACAAGGAAAGTACAGTATTCACTCACCTCAGACTCTTCTTCCACTTTGGCTGTCTCTGTCTGTAGCAAGGCAAGAAGGGTGTCCATAGACTGGTGGCTCACGTAGCTGTCTGGAAATATCATCAAAATTTTGTCATGACCCATTGTCAATAGAACAAACCATCAATATTGTCATCATCACAATCATTAATATCATCAATATTGTCATCATCACATCATTATTATCATCAATATTGTCAACACTGTACTGTAATCCTTATTATCATCAATATCGCATCATTATAATACAGTTGCAACCCCTGGATAATGACATTGCTCGGGACCGGAAAATTATGTCGTTATCCAGGGGTGTCGTTATTCCTGGGTTTTCAAGATGGTGGAAAAAGGGGATGTGGTGAGACCTGTGAATACATACAGTGCAATGCACGGACCAAGGCCTGAGAGAAGACACGTCCTAGTGCACTAAAATTTAGAAGCACTTAAAATTAGTAGATCTACATCTTACGATATTAATACTAACAAAACAAAACAAAACAAAAAAATAAAAAACAACTAGGTATTTACCAGAATAATATAAAATTTGGACTGATGTTTAGAAAAAAAGTTGATTTTTTACATGAAAACAATAACATGAAACAAAGTCGTTTAACAGGGAATTTACTACAATGTATGTGGCTATTTGGAGGTTTTTATTACAAATAATATATAGCTAAAAAAAACAGGACCAGAGGTCAATGTCACTATCCAGGGGTTGTCGTTATTCAGGGATGTCGTTTTCCAGAGGTTGCATGTAGTTGTGTCATCAACAAAGTCATCATTATTATGGTCATGATCTTTAAATTGTCATTGTCATCGTCATGTTCTTATTATTATTACTATTACCAACTAATTTTCTTCCCTTACTCTCTTAGAAATCCAGCAGCATTACATATGTTTTATGCCCACTGCACAAATGCAGTTAGAATGCAAGTTTTAATATCACGGCCCCACTGGTAAGCTGAGAGTGTGGTTGGGAGTTGACAAGTATGTGGTTGGGAATTGACAAGTGTGTGGTTGGGAGTTGACAAGAGTGTGGTTGGGAGTTGACAAGGCCCCACTGGTAAGCGGAGAGTGTGGTTGGGAGTTGACAAGTGTGTGGTTGGGAGTTGACAAGAGTGTGGTTAGGAGTTGACAAGAGTGTGGTTGGGAGTTGACACGTGAAAGTGACGGTTTGGCCTGAGTAGCTTAGACATTTGACAGGCTAATTATTTTTTGGGTATGCCGTCAGAAAACTGCTTCCATTTGATATTTTTAACCCATCAAGTTAACAAATATCAATCCAATCATAAAAATAAAAATGTTTTTAAACTCATCTGCCAATGTTAACAAAATATGTATGTACACTGCACAATTGACATTAATGCTTATTTACAAAATTGCATCTTTTCTTATTGATTGCAATCAGTTCATCATCATTAATGCTTTTTGGTTAAACTGACACTGACAGGTTTCCTCACATTTCTAACT
Organism: Berghia stephanieae; assembly: GCF_034508935.2. Lineage (NCBI taxonomy): Eukaryota > Metazoa > Mollusca > Gastropoda > Nudibranchia > Aeolidiidae > Berghia > Berghia stephanieae. Next base: position 94,684,241 of record NC_088362.1, on the reverse strand, counting down.
CTTGGTTCTAAGTGACGCGTGTAGCAGCCATAACTATCTCTCACCTGCTGTATTGAAATGGACCCAATGTGACTAAATGTGATCAACTGGTCTTGACAACAACAATAATCATAGTGAAGGCATCTCTATACATTAAGGTACTCAAAGCCAAAGGAAAACATTTTATCACAATAATGGGGAGATGTTTCTATTCATAATAAAGGAAAGAAAAAGCACCTAGTTTAGTCTTGTCCTCAGCCAAGCTGGTCTTCAGTGCGTTTTGCCTCTGGTATCCTGAAGCCACCGTCTGCTTCAAGTCCTCCAATCTAGGCTGGAGTGTCAGGTTATATTCAGCAATGCTTTTGTTTGAGGCAATCAGATTGTCATGGTCTTCTTGAATGCCCCGCACCTTAAGGGTACAAAATATCAAAGACTGTCATTAGAAATAATTCTACACCTTGTAATGATGATAATAATAATAATAATAATAATAATAATAATAATAATAATAATAATAATAATAATAATAATAATAATAATAATAATAATAATAATAATAATAATAATAATAATAATGATAATTCCACGAATGTGGAACTCTATCAGTATTGAAACAAAAAATAGTGAAAATTCACTTTTAGAAAACGGTTAAAACATGAACTTTTCTGGAGGGCATATAATATAGGCTCTTAGTATGTATTTTATTATCATATCAATGTGGTTTTTATCTTGTCAGTTCTATATTTGTGCACGATATATGATGTATTGATGTAAAGCGCCAGTGAGCAATTTTGATTGGAACCAGGTGCTATATAAATTCATTATATTATTTCATCACTGCAAATATTGCGTAACAGACCAATCAAAATAAGGAACAGTCACAGATTACTTTGACGAGCGGATGCATGAAAACTGATCTTACAGAATTTTTTCTATATCTCTCTCTCTCTCTTTCTCTCTCTCTCTCTCTCTCTCTCTCTCTCTCTCTCTCTTTCATACCCCCATTTCTCTCTCTCTCTCTCTCTCTCTCTCTCTCTCTCTCTCTCTCTCTCTCTCTCTCTCTCTCTCTCTCTCTCTCACCTGTGGCAAATCATTAATCAGGTCTGTCAATTTTGAGTCGTTGTCTTCTAGATGTTGTAACTCTTCTTTCCCTAAGTGATGTAATAGGCTGAATGCCGATCTTTCATCCATCTTGGACATCACTGAGTTTGTTTGGTTGTCATGGAAGCTGCTGTTACTGGTAGACGAATGGAGGTGACTTTGACTTCCTCCATACGATTTGGGGGAGTAGGACAAGTTGTAGTTTGGTGGTGGGGGTTGAGAGTAGCTCTGATACATCACAATCACTTCAACAGTCAACAAATGAAAAAGGAGAAATGATTTATGGTTGAAGATAATTTTCATTTGAATTAAATTATAATTTAGCTCTCTCACAAAAACATAACACTTAACCCAATATTTAGCAAGAGAACCCATAAGTTTTGTACCGTTATAACTATAACCCTTCAAAGGAATTGCAGTTTTCAAAACAAGAGATCCATGATTAAGATGACATAATTTGACCTCTCCCCTCTGAGTTCCTGGTTGTGTGCCATCTATTAATAAGTACGTTGCCATTCGGCGAATCAGACTTGAGACCACATTAGAGAGTTAAAATGGCCGTTTTACTCAAAAAGAGAGAATGGGGCAAAACGAGTGTGACAGTCTGATTGAGAGTCTGATGTATCCAGAAGATTGAATATTAGATCTGGTTGATTGATACTAAGACCTTCTTTCTTCCAGAAGTCTTTTTCCAGTCACAGTAGATACAGGGTATTCGCATTTAAAGAAGTATTTTTTGTCGACATCGGTCATAGTCAAAGTCTCCCTAAGCCCAGAATTGCATACTATTACTATTATGAAACATTTGTAGTAAGTGCCAAAGTTTGGCTTCAATTTCAAAACTTCATTAATGTCATCAATGGAATGAGATGAGATTCTCTTATTGAAAACGAAAGTTGATACTATTAATTCTATCGTGAATTGATTTTTAACACATTGTTCACGATGAGTTAAAAAAGAAAATTATAATAATAATGATAAATCTCCACCGAAGTGGGGTCATTCATTTAGAGAAATCTAAACGGGCATCGCCAGCTAGTCCTGGTCTCAGTCAAAGACTAAGAGGGAATCTCCAAAGACATATGTATATGAATACGTCTCCACCTCCATCGTGCATCTATGGGAATCTCCATACTACGCATAATATGGCATAACAATCTAGACTAAATCTACAGTCTGTTGACAGTAACACAAATCATTCCGGTAAGGTTAAACTTAAAATCAAACGAAGTTGAATCTAGTAGTCGGTGCAGAAAGAGATAGAATGAGTCTAACAATAACAATGGTTTTTATACCTGAAATAGCCTCACAAAAACACACTAGAAGAAATAACACACCACAGTAAAGGAATTCACAATGCACAACTTACAAACCAGAACACTACAAATGACAACTACATTCCCTACACAATACTAAATATTTAAAGGAATTTGAAGTGTTATTTAATCCATGTGAGGGTAACTTGTTTTTTTTTAAGTTATCCATAGCGACTAATCCTCAAAAGTGTTGTTTTCCCAACTGCAAAATATGGATGCGAAGCGTGGACTATCAGCAAAGCAGAGAGCACAAAAATCACAGCTTTTGAAATGGAATGCTACAGAAAAATACTCAGAATATCATGGACTGAAAAACAAACTAACAAAGAAGTCCTGAGAAGGATCGGAATAAAATCACCAATTCTTCTTCAAACTGTAAAGAAATTGAAACTGAACTATTTTGGCCATACGACTCGCCACAAACCATTAGAAAAGCACATTCTGCAGACAAGGGTAGACGGCAAGAGAGGAAGAGGTAGACCAACAAGAAGCTGGGAACAAGATATATGTGAATGGCTGGGAATGACAACTCAAGCAAGTAGACTGGCGGAAAACCGTAATCTGTTTCACAAGAAAGTTCGGGAAGTAACGTCCCACGCAGGATCAGCTGACTAGAATGATTGATTGATCCATAGCGACTACAATTTATAAATCCCAAAAATTATGAATTTAAATTTAGTACAGTAGTAGGAGTAGGAGCAGGTTTGACCTAGTTAGACCTAGTAGTAGGTCGTCTGATTCCAGTCTATAGAAGTCTGATTCCAGTCTATAGAAGTCTGATTCCAGTCTATAGACAGGTGCCAATCAGCCATAGGAAAAGTGAAGCGCTAGTTTGGGTTAAAATTTGAATTACACAATGTCACATAATCACTGTTTCATTATTTTTTACAGTAGCTATCTGAACGGTTCTGGTATAACTTTAATTTACTTTAAAGTTAAAGAGCATAGATCACCCTTTTAATGTGATTGAAATCAAGGTCGGCACATTATGTTAAAAATTATAATATGATAAAAATTAAGTCATTTAAAAACTTTTATATTTTTTTTCTCAAAATTGAGTCAAAAAAAAAACAAAAACAAAAAAAAAATAATAAAAGAAAGAATAAAAAGAAAAGGCATGTGTCTAGATAATAATTCATTTTTATTAACTGTAGATTAGATATGTCAAATTTAATAAAGATTGAAGGCAGCGCAATATGTTTAATTTTGGGCGCCAGTTCAGTAACGAACCCTCCTCTTTTCTCCATGCTTAAGTCCCGTTTCAATCAGTAGTAAGTGGGGGAATTCCCAGCCACAGATTTTGAGCTTTTTTTTTCTTCTAAATTTTGAGAACTCTAGACGTCTATCTAAATTCTAAATAAAAAAATCATCATAATTTTGGAACCATTTTTACCCTAGTCCTAGTCCTAGATCTAAAAGTACGGCATCATATTAAATTGTTATTAAAGGCCTGTCTATCTGTATAAAAATAATTATTGATTTTTATTTTTGAAAAGACATCAATATATCAAGATGTCTAGACCTAGATACTGAGATACCTTTTTTTACCTGAATTTACCTCGAGCCAGCCTAGTCTCTAGATTCTAATTCTCTAGTTATTCATTGATATGGTTGTGTAAGTTTGTAAACCCTCTTCCGCACTAGGACAGGACTGTCCCGGGACAGTCCTGTCCCAAATCTGTAACATATAGAATTTAGAGAGATCTTCCGCACCTATTGGGACGGGACAAAACAGTCCCGTTGTGTCCCAAGCCGTTGTGAAATGCTACAAAATCAACGGGACAGGACTGTCCCAGTCCCGTGTTCATATCGTTTGTGATAGTAGAAAAATATAGCAGACTTCCGCACTAGGACAAAAAAGTCCCAGACTTGGCGGCGCCGTGTCAAAATTGAAATGCCTGTCTTTATTTTCTGCATCCCTACTACTACTACTACTACTACTACTACTACTACTACTACTACTACTACTACTACTACTACTACTACTACTACTGCTACTACTACTACTACTACTACTACTACTACTACTACTACTACTACTACTACTACTACTACTACTACTACTACTATTGTTGCTTCTGCTGTGGCTAATGCCACTAATATATTAATACCTACATCCCTTATATTTTGTATTTATTTCCAATTCCATTGTATTTATTTTCCAACAATAGTCCACACTTTATTTTAGTTCACTTTCTATACTGCATTACACAGTTCCTTCCCGCCTCCCCTCTTTTGACATAATTAAGTACGCAACTTTTATAAATTTCTATTGCTCTGTTTTAATTCGCGCTTCCTCACAAAGTAGCAAACAATTTCCTGCCTATCAATGTTTTTGTTTATGCATCTTAACAACGCCACTACCACATTATCTCATTCGTCTGTAGTTTTTAATTCATCATGTGTTGTTGATGAAGGGGAAACCCGAAACGTCCATTTTATCTGTTTTCGTATATTAAACTGAAGCTTACATTCAATTTCACAGTTATAATTTATTTATTTATTTCAATTCTGAATATAAAAAAGCAAGAACAATTCAAAAAATAATTCTATGTGATGAAACCACGTACAGAAGGCATAGCAACATAAATATTTTCGGCAATTTAAAAACGTATGTTTATAAATATAATTTAAGAAGTGTCACACTTTGTGACACAGTAGTAACGTGTCTAAAACCGGTCGCACATCTATTCGGTACCTTGTGGGATCAGTTATCTTTATCGTTATTTATTTCGGGAATTCTCAATGAAAATATTTTTAAGTAAGTCCTTCTGAGCCACTTGGACTCATTGTAAAACAAATTAAGTCCTTTAGAGCCTTGTAGCCAATCGTGCAGGAGTTATTCCGGTTTCAATAGCGTGAAGCGGACAATTAACGTATTTGTTTGAAAACCTTTGAACGGGACGCTAGTCTGTAGTCTATCGCAGATTACTATCCCAGCTTGACAGGTACCCTTTTACACCTGAATGGAGTGAGTGATTGGAGTAAATTTTCTTGCTCTAGAAAGTACAAGTTGGCTTCGGTCGGAATCGAACACAGAACCTCTGAGTCCAGAGTACAACGCGCTAACCATAGGCCATCTTGCCTCCTAAGCTTATAAATCCGGAACTTATCCATGTTTCTGTGGCGATGAGCAGACAGATAACAGTTTAAAATTTAAAATAATAAAATTCATTTTTTCATCCCATAGGGGAAATTTTTCTCGAGGGTCTATTCCAGGGTAAGACTGGAATAACCCAGGCGTCAGCCGCAATGCAGCGCCGCAAATTTAGCTAGGACAAGGTATAACCAGGCGTCAGCCGCAGTGCAGCGCCGCAAATTGAGCTAGGCGAGGTGACTTACTCAACTGATGCCTTTCGGGTACGAAGCATGCTGACTTTCTATTATCCTCTTGAATGATGCTAGTCCGTCAAAGATTACTTTCATCAGCGAACTGGTACTCATTT
>NC_088362.1:94658399-94673399 GCF_034508935.2 Berghia stephanieae | reverse complement strand
CAGCGTCTCCTCTGTTAGAAAAAAACATGTAATAGAGCACTACAATCGCGTCCTTAATGTTAAGCGTTGCTGCAGGCTAGACTCCTTTACTTGTAAAGCACTTTGATCACGTTTAGTGGATATTGTGCTATATAAATGCCCAGGTTAAAAAATGTATAAAAGACCTTAGGGGCCTTTGAATTAAAGAATTAAAGGAAAGTCAACTATTACACACACACACACACACACACACACACACACACATATTATATATATATATATATATATAATATATATATATATATATATATATATATATATATATAATATATATAATAGTTGACTTTCCTAGGGTTGGAAGTGTCTTGGCAATCAACGTTGTCATAAAAAAGGTTTATATTACAGCGGTCTCCGTTTTCAAGCATGATCCGACTATACGCACGCTCGGGACACGATACAGAATTTTTACAATACAACTTTACCCCTCTATAAGCACGCTCACCAAAAAGGACTCTGTTAATAATAATAATAATAATAATAATAATAATAATAATAATAATAATAATAATAGATATTTATTGTCCATAAATATGGCAATTTGTCATTTAGTTACACTTGTTATAACGTTAAATGATAACTATAACATTGAAAAGATATTTCACTCCTACTTATTTTCTCTTTCTCTCCCCCCCCCCCCCGCCCCCCTCTCTCTCTCTCTTCCTCTCTTTCTTTCACACGTGCGATATACACAACATAAACATATTCATTTCGTTTTCAATCTGTTACAATTGTGGCAATTCGACACCAAAAATTATCATCATTATCAATTGGTCAGTTAATCTAACATTAAATAAATTAATCAGTTAATCAGTCAACTTATCAATCCTTGGTTTTTCTGTACCATATGAAATATTCAAAAATTTTTTTGCTGATGGAACGAACGTTGATTTATACTTGTTAGTTCTTCATTTAATCTGACAAAACCTTCTCCCAGATGGTAAAAGACTAAATTCATGGTATAAAATATGTTTTTTATTGTTGGTAATTGAGAATGCTTTCCTTTCTATTGCTTTTCCATGAATTCTTTCTACTCCATCAAGAGCATGTTCACATCTGTCATTTCTATTACTCACATAACCTCCCTTGCAAAATACAAGTAACACCTCAGTGATGAAATGGACAATACAGGCCTGTCATAAAATCTTCAAGTGATGACAGTAGGCAGGCTCAAGCAGCTCATTGAACTGCTACGGGGTGGGGGGGGGGGGGGCAGTCTTAGGCATGGTGTCCATTTGTGGTGATGTTGACATGGTGCTGGAAGCGAGGTAAGGGAGGGGAGGCTCGGACTGTCACCAGGGCCCAATTTCACGTAGATGGACTAGATTTAGTAATTGACTAGTCCAGTAAATGTCTTGTTGTCTAAGCCTAAGCAGAGCAAGTGACTAAATAAATTGGATTTCATGAACGTTAGCCCCGTTAGTCTCTTGCCTAGACGTAGGCGTTGTAAGGACGTTGATTAATTCGTCTATTTTGTGCTGGTAACATCACGCTCTCTAGTACGCGACGGCAGGTAAGATATCAGCCTTCATAATTTCAATGCAAAAGATTTCCAAACAGGAAATTAGCAACACATATGGTATAGATTATATTTCGTTCCGTTTCATATTTGAACTTACTTTTGCCATGATGAATCAAATCACGTGATATTGACTGTCGACTGAAAGACCACAATAATGTCCATGGTCGACTGTCAATTCTATATTTAGGCCAATGAAAGTTTCAATGAAACTCAAACGAATTGAACCACAAAAAAACCCAAAACAAACAAACCAAACAAATAAAATAGAAAGTGTGTTCTGATGAATCACAGTCGCCAGTCTATATCACGTGATTTAAATGAAGAATGTGCCCATAAGCGAGGGATGGGATGGAAGACCAGCCAAAAATTGTGTGGGATGTTGACTGAACTTTAAAAAAAAACAAAAACCCAACGAAAATCCTATTTGTATTCTTCTTCTTCGTATCCCCCCCCCCCCCCATATTGTCTCCATGTTTTGGATGTTTAGTTGGTGTCTTCCATGATTTGTCAGGGCCCCGTGTAGTTTAGACTACAGAGGTACCCCCTCATATTGTCTCCATATTTGGATGTTTAGTTGGTGTCTTCCATGATTTGTCAGGGCCCCGTGTAGTTTAGACTACAGAGGTACCCCCTCATATTGTCTCCATGTTTGGATGTTTAGTTGGTGTCTTCCATGATTTGTCAGGGCCCCGTGTAGTTTAGACTACAGAGGTACCCCCTTATATTGTCTCCATGTTTGGATGTTTAGTTGGTGTCTTCCATGATTTGTCAGGGCCCCGTGTAGTTTAGACTACAGAGGTGTGGTACTAGGCCAAAAATCCTCTCTTGTTGCATACTTTTAACAATTCTGGAGAAAATGGTGGGCGTCTTCGTCTTTACCACAATCACACATACACCCGTTTCTCATATTCTGAGAATCTTGTGCATGTGGTTGTTTCAGGCGATTATGTCCCGTTTATATTCTAAAAATAGTGGTCTGGTCTTTTCTATTTAGTAATATAAAATTTTAACGACTTTTTTTCTTCATTCGGACTTTAATTCTTTCTGCTTGGGGGTAGTCCTTTATAATAACCGTTCCCTGATGTATTTCATTTCCAACTGGAAATTTCAAAAATAAATTAACACCCTCCCCCAACAATAATAGAAACTCTAAAAGGAGGACTTCGATGTCTTCATAAAGAAAGTTTTATTCCACACAAGATACAACCAAAGGAAATTCGCAAAGTAAAAAAAATAAAAAAGACCTGTTTTAGAAAATAAGAATCATAATAAATTATCTAAGCATTTATGACAAAAAAGTTGATAAACTATCAAATATAATTCCCTTTATATATCTCAAAAGGACATTTAGGTTTCTGGTTGACCTAATGAAATATAAAGTATTAACCCAAGCATCAGCTGTAGTTGCAAAGCTGTAAAGTGAGCATTTAGAGTAAATACTCAAGCTTGTGGCAAAACGAGATGCGGACAATGGAGTGGTTTGTTTTGTTTTTATAGTGCTTACGACACTATTAGGTCATTTCAGGGCCAGTTAAAAGGATGGCGATAGAGTAAAGTTGTACGTTGAAAGTACCAAAGAGAAATGAAAACAAACGGGACTGATTTAAATAGAGAACAAAAGATTCCACGATCAATCCACGCATGTGCCGATTTTGACATTCCCTGAAAGTCCAATCCAGCAAAAGCAAATGATCCTGCTATGAAGGATACACTCAAATGTTTACAAAGTACAATATACAGTGTTCAAAACTAATAATCATAATACAACATAATAGTAACAAAGAGATGATTTACAAGGACAAACTATCTCTCAAAAAAATTACTACACATTTGACTGTTTCCCTCCCTGCTAAAGATCCCCGCCAGGACAAGGAAATAAACCGAGCAATATTAATCCAGAACAAAGACAGAGAGTAAAATGGAAAGTGAAAACAAATGTGGGGGATGAAAGTCACAGTAAGTGACCTCCTGCCCATCATGGAGGTCAGAAAACCCCTCCCACCAATGGAATGGAGTGTTGGTGCAATGCCTCATTGATGAAAGGCACAGTCAGTAAGTGACCTCCTGCCCATCATGGAGGTCAGAAAACCCCTCCCACCAATGGAGTGTTGGTGCAATGCCTCATTGATGAAAGGCACAGCAAGTGACGTCCTGCCCATCATGAAGGTCAGAAAACCCCTACCAGCAATGGAGTGTTGGTGCAATGCACCATTGATGAAAGGCACAGTAAGCGACCTCCTGCCCATCATGGAGGTCAGACAAGCCCTCCCAGCAATGGAGGGTTGGTGCAATGCCTCATTGATGAAAGGCAGGGTAAGTGACCTCCTGCCCATCATGGAGGTCAGACAACCCCTCCCAGCAATGGAGTGTTGGTGCAATGCCCCATTGATGAAAGGCACAGTAAGTGACCTCCTGCCCATCATGGAGGTCAGACAACCCCTCCCACCAATGGAGTGTTGGTGCAATGCCTCAGTCACTTTTAGTTTTTTGGGCTTTTTAGGCGCTAGCGATACTTATAGGTCATTTCTGCATTGTAAAATGGAAGATGATAAATGAAAAATTATAGATGTAAATTTTAAAGTACTAAAGTAACGTAAAACAATGGGGACTGTTTCAAATAAAGAATATCCTGGCACAAGCAAAGGATCCGCTCAAATGTTTATCAATTAGATACAAAATATTAAAAACGAAAACTATAAGGGTGTATATCAGAGAGATGATTTACAAGGGAAAAAAATATCATCTCTCAAAAAAATAAAAAGGAAAAAAAAAGAACTATACATTTGAATGATTCCCCTCGGCAAAGGATCCCTACCAGGACCAGGAAAAAACCAGAGCAATCTCAATCTAGAGCAAGGAGAGCAATACGGAAAGGGAAAACAGATATGGATGAGAGTAGAAGTAGATCCCATCCTGTCCTTATTCACTCAACCATCTTATGGAACATGTCGATACAGAGGAATGTTGCCAGGTACAGCGATGGAAATTTAAAAAAAGGTTTTCATTTCAATCATGATTATAACAATGGATTCTAAAAACAATTGTGTTAAACAAAGCATTTTTCTAAAGAGCATAAAAAACACATTGACAAACAGATACACACACACACATATATACACACACACACCCACACATATATATACACACACACACACACACACACACACACCCACACATATATACACCCACACCCACAATTACAAACAGATGCACAGATTGTAAATTGTTTAAAAACTCAAATCATTAATAACACATTATCTGTATAAAAATACCCAGGAATGGACGATAGCATCATTACAAATACAGGTCCCCCTTCCCCCCCCCCCCCCCCCCCCAACCTCTAAACACAAAGAATACATAGGTGGATGATTTACAGGAAAAAACAACCCATTAAAAAAAATAAGAAGAATTTTACGGCACTTGCAACACATATTGGTCATATCATCGAATTACAATTAAAGCATCTAAAAAAAGGTAAGACAAATGGGAACTGGTTCAAATCAGCAACTCAAGGAAACAAATAAAACAATATGAATGCCGACATCTAACAGGGTTAAAACGAATTAAGTCTCTTTTGGTAGCACGAACCATCTCCTTACAACACTGTTTGGCTTTAATGAAGAGAGTAAAAAAATATGACATTACATCATAACATCCACGACATAAAATTCACAGAAGTGGCTATCCGTAGAAAAGATGAAACTGACTGACATTGTGCTCCATCACTTATGGCTTTTTTAAAAGCAACAACGGCTTCATGACTTAGGAAATGGACAGCATCTGACGCAACCTTTAATCAATTAAGACAAATCAAACCACATGACATGTTTCATGTTCAAGGACAATTTAAACATTGAGAAAACATTCAGTCTCACAAAACAGTCTAACAGGTCATGAAATGGGAAGAAAACACTAAACAGATGACAGAATACCAGACAAAGCAGAAAAAAATACAAGAAAAAATATCATCACGCTAAAATCAGATTTTCTCAACTAGAGGCTGAACCTCATATTATAGGTTATGCAATAAATTGGGACAACTTAATGCTTGTGTTACTTTACATTGAGGTGAGTCATTTTTCAGATGGTTTTCTTTATATTTTTCCTTCTGCTGTATTTGGCCCTGTATCCTTTACACTTTTTCAGAATTTGGTTTAACAGTTACAAACCATAACAACTATTCCAAGAAGTTACAAAATTAGAAAGATTTCCCCACGATAATTCCGAAACTCTTGAAAACAAAGACATCCAGCGACAGTGATGACAAGAACATTGAGATAACAATAAACAAATCCTATGCAAGATCCCAGCCCAGGCTGAGAGTTAATGGTGAATTAAATCTTATGATTTACATTATTTATTATTATAAACAGCAAATATCTTAGTCGAAGCACTAAGAGGCTGATCATAGCATACGATAATAATAATAATAATAACAATAACAATAATAATAATAATGATAATAATATGAAATTAGAAACGCTATCTGTTTTTTTAATATTAATAGCTCGTTAATACACGTCTTGAAATGTTTACAAAATTAATTATTTCTTATCACAGATTCTACATCATCAACAAATTGTCAAAGTTTCTGTTCCTAGTTTCATGCCATTTGAAATACTTCTAGACTATTCTAAAGGCAATGTCTCCAATATTAAGTCTAAGTCAATTGAATTGACGTAAGATCTTCCAATCTCAAAGACAGTGACTTACTACAAATAGGTCTTAGGCAATTTACATACATCAATAATTTAATTATTCTATAAATAGAAAGCATATCAGAGATGCCAAATAAATAAAAATAAATAAATGAACATTTACATAATTTTGACACGAAATGGAAAGAAGCAAATCAAGAATGGATGGTACATTTTACAGTATTTATATATCTTGGTGTACATTTATGTAGCGTAATAAATATAATTATGACATAAGACAAACAATAAGTCACAAACTGACTACACTACAAGTACAGGTAAGTTGTGGAATGGTTAGGACTGCTGTGTACTAACGAAGTGAGTCTTTATTTTGGCCAAATTTTTTTACTACAAATAGCGAGGATAAAACAAAATATCGTTTAAAAAATGCCACAGAAAATAAATGCCACTGAAAATAAACTCCATGACTTAAAATATGTATTTGATGAAAAAGATGTTAAATATTTAAATATTATATTTCAAGTTGACCTGTGATTATTGTCCTCAAAAAGTAATGATCATATCGGGGAATTTTTGAAATGTATCTTTTTTTTTTTCACTCCATCATAGGATTTTTAAAGCTCTTTTGACCAAGGCATCCTTTGTCATGATAAGTTATGTTATGTCATGAATTAATAAAACTTTTGGCTGGTAAAATATTATCAAACCCGAAACTTTTTTGAGGTATTTGAAGACTCTTTTTTGTTTTTTGTTTTTTAGGTCTCAGTTAAATGAAATCTTGACAAGTTGAGTCATCTTAATGAATGAATTGGTTTTTGAAGTACAAAATTTATAGCCAAAATGAAAATAGGCATTTGGTCAAAGCACACAGTACTGATTACCATTCTTATTGCACTCTGTTGTATTCTTAAACAATTCAGTGTGTTTGTGTGTGTGTGTGTGTGTTTGCTTATGTGAGAGTAAATGTGTGTATGTAACATTAAATCATTCTTCTTTCACGAATACACCAATTGATTCCGTTACTATAAGTATTACCGTTGATGACAATAAAATAAAAGAAAAAGAAGAAAATAAATAGAAAGACTGAGTTATCACATTTGTGAGCCATTCCATCAACCTGGTACAACTCGATTTTAAGCCAAAAATAGAAACTTTTAGTAAACAATATTTAATTTGATTTCCTAAACTGCTACCCCCCCCCCCCCCCCATGTCAAAATGACCACATTCACACAAAACCAAGCTGAGTAGTTGGGTCACATTTATGTCAGTTATGTGGCAGGTCGGTGTGACCTAGTATGGGATCTGATTTTGATAATATTGAAGAATATCGTAAGTCTTGCCTCTCCAGTTCAGGCAACTGTCCTTGATGACCTTGAGCATGGTGCTGGCAGCTTCCCTCTCACTGGCCTGAGGGCAAAATCGAGCACGGAGAAGTTTGATGGTCTGACCTCGAAAACATGGAAGTCGTGTGTCCAGCATGAGGGAGACCAGGGAGATGATGGCTTCTTGGTATGGTCTGGGGAAAAGGATTCAGTCATAGATTTACGTCTTATTTGTATTCACGATACTCAATAGTGTGTGTCTGTGTTGTAGAGGTAAGGTCATGCACCTAAATTAGATCCATGCTTCATCACGGCATTCAAACACGGACAGCCTTCAACAGTTTCCTTGTCCTGTCAGACATTGACATTAAATTTGGAGATGTCCTTGGTGAAAAAAAGCGTTCAGAAAAATATAAAAATTCAACCGCACCCGAAATTGATAGGAACTGATCCTTTTGATGGGCAAGTGCTCTACCACTGAGCTTAACAAAAATCCCGACCATATTTCAAATAGAAAACGATAAAAATACAAGTGTTGCCTTTTATAATAAATATCATTGTATTTATATCAATATGTTATGAAGATGCTTACAAAGAATTTCCTTTAAGAATGTCCATAAATCAAATTTCATCCGAGTTTATATTGAGTATATTAAAAAAAAACATTGTTTCCTTTTTGTTTTTCAATTCTAATGCAACTACTGCTGACATGCAACTTGGGTGCATTAAGTCTTACCATGGAGAGGGTACGATATAAATACATTTCATTATTAGTAATTGGTGTGCTCACCTGACGGCCAGAAATCCTTGTACACAAATCTCCATGAACCAGAGAAAGGATGGAGCCTCCATATTCCCTCCCATCACACGAAACATTTCCTCTGTTAATTTAATGTCTGGTTCCCATCCCAGATTTCCCCCTGGAGAACTCTCAAACATGAAACCAAAATCTGGAGATGCAATTCAATAATAATGCATTAACTTATAAGAGGAATAACTGAAACCCATGATGACAATTAAACAGGATTTTCCTCCTCAAAGCTACACACACACACACACACACACGAACACACCCACACACACCACACACCACACACACACACACACACACACAAACACAATTTTGCCTTCCCTATATAATTCAATAATATATATGGTAGGTTCTGTATTGTCTCACCATTGTGTATATGTCATGTAATGTCTTCCAAATGTGTACATGTCATTGCACACGTCACACATTGTGTATATGTCATGTAATGTCTTCCAAATGTGTACATGTCATTGCACACGTCACACATTGTGTATATGTCATGTAATGTCTTCCAAATGTGTACATGTCATTGCACACGTCACACATTGTCGTACCAATGTAAATGATCAACCATGCATTGTCTTCTCAATATGCAAGATATATCCTGTAGAGCAACACCAATGTGTATTTTGTCAATTGTTTTAGCGTTGTGAACAGTATTCCCTTTACCGGCTTACCAATGTGTATGATATGTCCTGTGTTGTTGATCATGATGTTACCATTGTGCCTGTCTTTAATCTGTAGGAGGTAACTAACAATACTGTAGGCTGCCATTGACACCACGAAATTGTGCCGAGCCTGTGGAGGAGAAACATGAGAATTACAACTTTGAAAAGATTGTTCCGTCCTTTGATTTGGGTTTGCATATATTCTAACATCATTTAAATATGAAATAAATTTTGGGCTAATTTGCCTAATAATCTGTTCCTTTATGACTATTTTTAAAAAGGCTTCAACCTTATTTCTTTTTTCTTTTTTTTCACATCTACTGGTGACTGAAAAAGAAGAATTTTGAGATTTTCCATGTATTCTTTTTTCTTACTTTAAGATTGTATTAAAGGGGGAGGGGAGAGAGAGAGAGAGAGAGAGAGAGAGAGAGAGAGAGAGAGAGAGAGAGAGAGAGAGAGAGAGAGAGAGAAGAGAGAGGGAGAGAGAGAGAGAGAGGAGAGAGAGAGAGAGAGAGGGAGAGAGAGAGAGAGAGAGAGAGAGAGAGAGAGAGAGAGAGAGAGAGAGAGGGGGGGGGGGCTAGTGTAAAAAAGTCACCAATAAATACTCAAATTTAGTAAATATGAATATGGACTACTTGGGAAATAATCGGAGCAAATGTGCCTATTTTTTCTTTTTTCACCATCTATTATTATAATTAATATGAGACATTGTGACACACCATAAATAGTCTGCTTTTGGCTGATATCAGCACAGGCAAATGTACTGTCAACTTAAATAGTCTCTCTTTTTGTCTTTTTACCTAACATTCCATTTCTTACATCTCATCATGACTCAACTTATTTACTAGGAACAAATTCAAATCAGACAAGTACCAAATATTGTTGAAATCAATAAAAGTTGAAGAAAGAAAATCCATTAAAAACACAAAATGAACTCTGTCTTATTTTACCTCTTGAAATCCTGGTGATTGTTCATCTCCGTAAGTGGCCAGAAAGTATTCGTCCAAAGTGATATCTGTCTGACGGCCAATCTGGTCCCGTGACTTGCTGTTGGGCACACATTCTATAACACCACACTGGCCAAAATAAAAAACCAACACAACCAAATATCACTGGACAAATAACAATAGTATTCCATTCTATAACACCACACTGGCCAAAATAAAAAACCAACACAACCAAATATCACTGGACAAATAACAATAGTATTCCATTCTATAACACCACACTGGCCAAAACAAAAAAAAAAAAAAACACAACCAAATATCACTGGGCAAATAACAATAGTATTACAGACCTGCTACATATTACTACTTACAATCAGAACAGAACTAAAAAAAATATTGAGTGGTCACAAAGAATGAGACAATTTTCAAATGGTTGTATCTTCTAAACCATTCATCCAATTGTACACAAATATACACATGTACATACATTTGTTTCCAAGCGATATTTAAAATAAACCTTACATTCAATTGAAAAACAAAGTCATAATAAGCAAAGCTCTAGAGAAAACATGCAAAATAGTCCATGTCATGGCACAAGACAGAAGGGCTAGAGCTCAGGTGGTCGCTGGTTCGGATGAGTAAGTAAGTAAGTTCTAAATGGTCAGGCAATCCTATGTTTTGGTTGGATCTTTAGTTGGATTTTTAGTTCCTCAATCTTTTTCTTCAAACTGAAATCAATTTTCTAATCTCAATATCAGTGATCTTCTTCCAACATATTGAATTCTTTACTTTAGGGTGACCTCAATAAAAGACGTTGTTTATTTCCCATCTAACCTCAATGCTCTTATCAACTTTAAAAACTGAACTGAGTGTGTGCCAGGTTGAGGGACTGGGATTCGTATTTATACCATCATGACGCTCTACTCGTTATAACATCATGATACTCTACTCGTTATAACATCATCATGCTCTACTCATTATAATATCATGACGCTCTACTCGTTATAACATCATGATGCTCTACTCGTTATAACAACATGACGTTCTACTCGTTATAACATCATGATGCTCTACTCGTTAAAACATCATGACGCTCTACTCGTTATAACATCATGACGCAATACTCATTATAACATCATGACGCTCTACTCGTTATAACATCATGACGCACTACTCATTATAACATCATGATGCTCTACTCGTTATAACATCATGACGCTCTACGTTATAACATCATGACGCACTACTCATTATAACATCATGACGCTCTACTCATTATAACATCATGACGCACTACTCATTATAACATCATGACGCTCTACTCGTTATAACATCATGACGCACTACTCGTTATAACATCATGACGCACTACTCATTATAACATCATGATGCACTACTCGGTGAATGATTTATTAATTATTCTTGTTGATAATTAATATCCATTTCAGAAAAAGGAATATTAGTAAAATCTCTTCATCCATTTTTTGTTTACAGCAAGCCTCTTCTTTCAATGATAAAACTGATATGGTTTGGATTTATACCAATTAAGACCTTGGGGTGTTCAACACCAGATTTGCCGGCCTGACTGAATTATTTATAAAGTGAACAGTATCAGTTGTCTATGGGGGAATGTGGAAAACCATACAATTCAAAAAAGAGACAAAAGTCATTTGTATTGAAATAAAAAGGTGGCAGATCATATTTTTGCTCATTGATAGTTCCAATACCCCACCCTCACTACATTGTTGCCTTGCAAAGGCATTGGGGAAAAGGAGTTGTCTGTGTTGATCTTCCCTGTCCCGATCAGGCCAAGTAAGGAGTGCCTTACGAGTGTTGACGAAAAGCAGAATATAATACAACCAACTGGTGTGCCAATTTCTAATCATAAAAAATGCCATGGGTTTTCCAAGAGAAACATAAGACAAGATTAAAAGTGTTTGACAATTAAATCAAAAGGCATCATAGGTACAGTTTCTAACAAACACCTGAGCAATTCAACACAGATAGAGAAAAAGAATATGAAATGAATTCATAACAACAATAATAACAAAAGCTAGTCTAATGCCACTTAAATATAATTTTTAAGTAAAGCAAAATAACTGATGTATCCATCATATATGGCTCAAAGTAAATTATCCTTTTCTACTTTCTGAAGCCATGGAAATTGTTAAATCCATATAGGATTGAAATAAGTTTTCCAAGCAGACATGACCGTTTTGTATACCCCAAAATTATAACATTTATGACAGAAAAAAAAAAATCCAAGATAAAAGAAACAGAAAGCAAATGAAAATGAATAATCACCTATACAAACAATTTGGATGTTTTGTTGAAAGCATTAAAAACCTGGATGGAGACTAAACAAAGACAATCACGACATGTAATCAACTGGAGTTTAGTTGATCAAGTTTTCTGTTTCAGATAATTTTTGTTTGTTTGTTTGTTGCTTTAGGTCTCTTCCAACACAATTGAGGTTATATGAGAGACCGCTGAAACAAAAAAAAAGCAATCTAACAAAAATAGTACAAATGTAAATCAAAATCATAACGAACCTAAAGATATCATAAGCTAAATTATAAATAACCAAGAACAAACAGGCAGAAGATTTACAGAAAAAAAAAATATCCCCTGTCAAAAATACAATCACAAACCAAAGAAGCAGGATAGGCTAGTAAAGAGAAGAAGAAACGACATCACTATCGGATCGTACACCCATGCGAACATCATAGGTATATGATTCAAGGGTGATGCTCCCATCCAACCACCCGCTTTTCAGATAATTAATCTACCACCTACCAAAAAAAAAGTGGGTCTATAGAAAATTACCATCTACCAAAAAAGTGGGTCTATAGAAAATTACCATCTACCACAAAAAGTGGGTCTACAATCTACCATAAAAAAGTGGGTCTATACAAAATTACCATCTACCACAAAAAGTGGGTCTATAGCAATCTACCATCTACCACAAAAAGTGGGTCTACAGCAATCTACCATCTACCATAAAAAGTGGGTCTATAGAAAATTACCATCTACCACAAAAAGTGGGTCTATAGCAATCTACCATCTACCACAAAAAGTGGGTCTACAGCAATCTACCATCTACCATTAAAAGTAGGTCTATAGCAATCTACCATCTACCACAAAAAGTGGGTCTATAATAATCTGCCATCCACCACAAAAAGTGGGTCTACAGCAATCTACCATCTACCATAAAAAGTGGGTCTATAGCAATCTACCATAAAAAGTGGGTCTACAGCAATCTACCATCTACCACAAAAGTGGGTCTATAGCAATTTACCATAAAAAGTGGGTCTACAGCAATCTACCATCTACCATAAAAAGTGGGTCTATAGCAATCTACCATAAAAAGTGGGTCTACAGCAATCTACCATCTACCACAAAAGTGGGTCTATAGCAATCTACCATAAAAAGTGGGTCTATAGCAATCTACCATCTACCATAAAAAGTGGGTCTACGGCAATCTACCATCTACCACAAAAAGTGGGTCTATAGCAATCTACCATCTACCACAAAAAGTGGGTCTATAGCAATCTAACATCTACCACAAAAAGTGGGTCTATAGCAATCTACAATCTACCACAAAAAGTGGGTCTATAGCAATCTACCATCCACCACAAAAAGTGGGTCTATAGCAATCTACCATCTACCACAAAAAGTGTGTCTATAATAATCTACCATCTACCACAAAAAGTGGGTCCAGAGCAATCTACCATCTACCACAAAAAGTGGGTCTATAGCAATCTACCATCTATCACAAAAAGTGGGTCTATAGCAATATACCATCTACCACCAAGGATTCCAATAAAAATGAAAATAAAAATAATTTAGAGGCGTAAAAACCCTGTAATTTCTGGTTAAAAACCTACTAAAAATAATTGATTTGATAAATGTAGATGGCATTTCTTGATTAAAATTTCCAATTAAAACAAAAAAAAAAAAGAGGAAGGCTCAAAATCAGATCAGAATCTTAGAGATAGAGATAGATAGAGAGAGAGAGAGAGAGAGAGAGAGAGAGAGAGAGAGAGAGAGAGAGAGAGAGAGAGAGAGAGAGAGAGAGAGAGACTTACCCCTGGTGCAGTGGCCACAACTCGATAAGGTGCAAGGTACAGTTTGAGTCCAGACTGTTCAAAAATGTTACGGAATAGTTCTATAACTTGTAAAGCCAGCATGTCCTGTGGATTTCAAACAATCTGATACTAACATCAAACTTTTATGAGTGCAACTAAAAGAATTCAATTTCTTTCACCAATATGAGACCACCCATTTACAGTTCTAAAACTGATGTAAAAGCATTTGTAAATGCTGAGACTATTTATGAATTCTTAAACAACAAACACCGGCCGGTCACCTTAAACACAGACTAGCTTGCAAATTCATAAGTATGTTATAAAAAAAAAGATGTAGACTAAAGCTCCTTTATCTGGCATGGCAGTATTTTGCTTCGCTTGCAGTCGCCAGAAAAATAATAGGATCTCTGATTTGCATTGCGGCCGCAAAATCTGCAGTTTAAAATTTTTTATTTTGCAAATTTTCGAGATTTTACACGTGTGTGGGAATAGCTTCCATCATCCAACCCTCCAATCCATAAATATTGATGAGACCATCCACCCTCCAATCCATGAATATTGACACCATCCACCCTCCAATCCATAAATATTGACACCATCCACCCTCCAATCCATAAACATTGACACCATCCACCCTCCAATCCATAAATATTGACACCATCCACCCTCCAATCCATAAACATTGAGACCATCCAACTCTCCAATCCATAAATATTGATGAGACCATCCAACCCTCCAATCCATAAATATTGATGAGACCATCCAACCCTTCAATCCATAAATATTGAGACCATCCAAACCTCCAATCCATAAATATTGATGAGATCATCCAACCCTCCAATCCATAAATATTGAGACCATCCAACCCTCCAATCCATAAAATATTGAGACCATCCAACCCTCCAATCCATAAATATTGAGACCATCCAACCCTCCAATCCATAAAT
>NC_088362.1:94615899-94655899 GCF_034508935.2 Berghia stephanieae | reverse complement strand
CATGGGTGTACCCGACTTGTAGTCAATCTCCAAAACTAGAGCCTCCGGATTGGAAGGGAGGTAACAACCTTGTTGGAGTTTGACCTTGGCCAAAGCCTCCAGGCATGCTTGCTTTCTCTCCTTCCCTTTTGGGAAGGGTCTAGGTTGGCAAGGAATGAAATTGGGTTAAAGTATTTTGTGATTAATAAAGGATTTTATGCCATTTTGATGGCAACAATCTCTATTGCTGTCTTGAGTACTATGTATTTTTGTTTATGCATCTTTTACTCTCTCTCTCTCTCTCTCTCTCTCTCTCTCTCTCTCTCTCTCTCTCTCTCTCTCTCTCTCTCTCTCTCACACACACACACACACATACACACAGACTATATGATTTTCTCCATGCTCCTACCCAGATATACATCCTCTTTCCCCAAACTGAATGAATATATTCTTTAAATTCGCAACTTCATGCCTGAAAAGTAAACATGGGTAGTTTTAAGATTCTAAATATAGAGTGATAGCTCGATTGATGGAGCACTAAATTACAATCTTATCATGTTGTAACTTCATAACTGAAGATATACATGACATGGGTGTGAGTTTGGAAAGGGACGTTTACCAGGTTAAAAAAAATTATACCCTTCCACCATGGCATCATAAGATACTGTCACCTGGGCATCCATCAACCAGGATGTCAGATGTCAACAGGAATCAACCATGTTGTCCAAGTGAGCAAACTGGGGGTTAACAATCTTGCCCAAGGAAAAAAACGAAAGTACCTGAAGCGGGGCTCAAACCCTGGACCTTCCGGATCACAGTGCAATGCCTTAACCACTCGGCCACTTGGCTTCCAGGTTAAGACTCTAAAAAATTGATAATACATTCCTGGTATTTTGTCTACGACATTTGCTAAGAAAAAGCAACCTGATTTCAGATCTAAGTAGAGTACATCAGAGGTAGGGGGGAGGGGTTACTGAACCCTTTAATCAATCAGTGAACAGGTGACTGGATCTCTTAATTCTGAGAGGGAAAACATAAAACCATCCTCTGTAAAATGTCCTCCACTACTGTACAAAACCTAGAATGAACTACAGATTTTATGGATCTTTTGCATGTGAAGCAACTGACCGAATTTGTCCTGATATATTGGTGATTTCTCCAAAGAACTCAAACTCCCTTTGGTAAAATTTGAGAGCTGTCCCAGACAGCTGCTGAGAAATTTTGGCAATCATTTCTTCCAGCTTTTCCCCAATTTGTTCTGATGAAAAGACAACGAAGACAAAAGAACTTTGTTCAAATTGTGTTATTTTGTAAAAACAAACAAAACAAATTGTTGAAATAATAACATTCAGAATAAATTGACAAATGTTAAGTTGACAAAATACTATTCACTGTTTGTGACAACCAGGCAGATAAATTCTTCATGTCAATCCGACAAAGTTGATCCATGTACCACACGTGGAGCACAGCAATTTTTAAAAACCCCTTTGCAACATCAACATTGCTTTGGTATTTTTCATTGTTATTATCGAATTAGATTTAGCCTTTTTCACATTCAAATGAAAAATTTAGTATATAGTATTAGTATTTTCATATTTATTTTTAACAAAAATTTGTCATTGTCCATGCTTATTTTAAAAACTGATTTAACATTTTTAAGGATTATACCTTCACTGACTTAGCATTTTTCAAATTCATTTTTCAACTTATACTGAATACTGTACTTCTTTTCTCGGAGACTGATTAAGAGGTTTTTCAACAACAGTGATTCAGTATTTTCATTTTTTATTTTCATACTTTTAAAAAAGTTAAAAAAAAAAAGAAGACAGAGTCCAAGTTGTGGTTCAAGTCCATACCGTCTTTGTGTGTGGCTTCCTCATCATGAAATATGTTGGTCTTCATGTTCCACAAGAGTTGATGGGCCAAAAGCTGGGATTTCCGGGCTGCCCATATGATGAACTCAGTGATGTAACCCATCTGGTAAGGTCAACAAGGAATTGTATTGATTCATTTCCTAACTTGTCCTATTTCTCTAAACTTTTGAGAACAAAAGTCTCTCTCTCTCTCTCTCTCTCTCTCTCTCTCTCTCTCTCTCTCTCTCTCTCTCTCTCTCTCTACCTCCTCTCCCCTCTCTATCTGTTTCTCTTCTCCAATGTGTAATTTCTACTGAGATGCTACCAAAGTCAAATGTGACTTTCAATTTCAACTCTTGTCACAAGTCTTTGATCACAGTGACTGACCACGGAGCACAGGGAGATAGAGATAGACAGATTCATTCACAATGGGAAAACAAAGGTTGTATTTTAATTCAATCTTTATTGTGAAAATGTGGTTCCTTTTGACTAATTAAAAATAAATGCCTTTACATAGCTTTTATAAGCAGTAAACTCCATGATTCAGGTGCTCAACAATTTACAAAGGACAAGACAAGTAGCCTGTTAAGCAGGCAACGGTTTAATATTTCAAACAAAGACAACATTCCTCTTTTTTATCAGGAGACCTACAAATTAAATGTATATTTCCTAAGAACGAGTAAAATTTGTGCTCACATGTCCAAGACCTTACTTCTATCTACTATAACACTCAGCAATCACCAGTACAACCATCGTGACTGTCATGACGTAAATGATCCTTAAGTCTTGTCAACATTCAAGGCATTCCTAGTGATTCAACTAACCATCTCCCTCTATTCCATCGTTGCACATAAATACAAACAGACCAAAAAAAAAAAAAAGAAATAAAAAAAAAGAAAAGAAAAAAGAAAGCACCAATCCTCCTCTTCTATCAGCATCATCCGTGATTGGACAAACCAACATCCCACACATTCCTGTTTGAGAAACTAACCTTGTATTTCTTTTCATTCTATTTGACCTAATTGCCATCTATGATTACTTTTGATAACCTTCAAAACATTTCCTGGACGATTCTGTAATGACAGAGATTTTAACGACAGACTATAACAAAGTAACATGTAACAAGACAGCACTCATTACTCACCGGGTCATATCTCAACGCCTGTACAATCTGGGGAATGTAGAACAGCAGCACTTCCTATTGAAAAAAAAAAGACTTACTTAACAGTTTTCAAGTTTCAATTTTTATTATTTTAAACATTAACAATTCACTTAATATCTGATGCTCTCTCTCTCACACATTCACACACACTCTCTCTCTCTCCTCTCTCTCTCACACACACACACACTCTCTCTCTCTCTCTCATCAAGAAAAGTTTTGTCTTTCACATTGGATACCACGATTATCTCACAGTCACGACGTGATTCTTCATTTGTAACCCAATTCAGAATTGGGGTATGAGGTAGAGCTCCCAGTTTTCATTCCCTATGATGGAACCAACACTACATCGATACCATCATCTGTCATCGACCAAAACAACACAGATCGACAACTCAACATTCACTTCGACCATTCCCAGTCTTGTTCAATGTACACTGCTGCTATTGATATCATTGTGGTATACGTTTTATATACGTAACTTTTATGTATATATTTGTAACATGCTTTGAGCATCACATAGTGATGAAAATGCGCGATATAAATGCCATGTATTATTATCATTATTATTATGACAACACAGAGCTACCTGAAAAGGAACTGAAACAGTATTACACTACATGGAAACAACAAACTTTTTCTGATTTGTCTGGCTTTGTATCTAAAACCTTTCATATATCTGTATTAGTTCTTACCGGTGGTTGAGCTCTGAGTACCTTGATGGCGTACTGAGCTGTGAGTGGGTGAGGCGGATACTGACGTGAGAAATAAGACAGGGCTAGGACTGGAGATACATTGGACCATGTCACAATATGGGAAAGCTGGAAAAACAAAGAGAAAATACTCAACATATATTTGTAGTCCTTAAGAGCCGTAAGACCATGGTCCTGAAGTTTACTTAGTCTCTGAGAAGGTAGGACTTGCAGTGGGTCTTGAGTTGTTCAAAAACAATTATTGTAACTCCTTACAGTTGCCAGGTGAACATTTGAAAAAAATTCAGTTACTACAAAATTCTGCATCTCGAGGTGTATTGCCATTTAACAACCTTGTACTGGTTTCCTAAGCATGAATTGAGTACAAGGTCTTTACAACTTTTTAAATGTCTAAATATTCTTGCCCCCCCCCCCCCCCCCCCCCCCCCCCACACACACACACACCCACTTATCAATTCTCATTCAAAGAGAGACAAATTACTGTCTCCTAAAATCTCCCAGCAAATCTGTACGGTTAAAAATACAAATAAAAAATCCCAAAACATTTTTGATGATAGCTCGTTTATTGCCTAAAAATATGTAAATCCATATCCAGCCAAATCAGAGAGAAAGAAATAATGTCATCTTTTTAAGTATCGGTTAAAAACATTCTTGTTCGAGCACTACGTTAGGTCAAGGTTGATCTGTTCTACTCAAAGTGTTAAGACTGCTGTGATTTTCCACACATCTTAAAGTTTTAACAGCCTTTCAAAATTTTTGATTTATAATAGTTTATGTCCATATTTGATAAGCAAATGTATAGTTTTCTTCACTGAAATTTATATGACAGAGACTTGTGGCCAGTTTGAGAAAAAGGGGAATTGCTACTGGTCTCTTCCCATTGTATGAGAATCTCTTATGGGTTTTTCAATGACTACATATGAAAATGGAGTAAAAGTAAACGTTTTCCAATAAAATTTTTAAAGAGTATGATATCATTGTTCAGCCTAAAAACGAATTATCAACAAGGATAAAGTCATATGAAACCACCTACCTCAGGGGCGTCATTTTCCACACTATTTGCTGTGACCAGAAAACTGACAGTCTCTGGAATGTGTGAAACACGACCAGGGTTGATACACACCAGGCGTGTTATTTCTTTCTTCAACGTCTCACAGCTTCTAAATCTGTTATGGTATGTTGTGAAAATTTCCTTATATTAATCGCATAATCCAAATTTTTGTCTGCAAATTCTTAAGTGTTTAAAAATACACATCTATTCATATTTTTGTTGATAAATGTTTATGCTCCATCTTAAAAATCAAATAATTTTCAATGCAACACAATGTCAAAACAAAAAGTATCACCTAAAGGGTAAGTAGACAGCCAGAGAAGGGGACAAAGTCTCACCTAAAGGGTAAGTAGACAGCCAGAGAAGGGGACAAAGTCTTACCTAAAGGGTAAGTAGACAGTCTGAGAAGGGGACAAAGTCTTACCTAAAGGGTAAGTAAACAGCGAGACAAGGGGACAAAGTCTCAGCTAAAGGGTAAGTAGACAGCCAGAGAAGGGGACAAAGTCTCACCTAAAGGGTAAGTAGACAGCCAGAGAAGGGGACAAAGTCTCACCTAAAGGGTAAGTAGACAGCCAGAGAGGGGACAAAGTCTCACCTAAAGGGTAAGTAGACAGCCAGAGAAGGGGACAAAGTCTTACCTAAAGGGTAAGTAGACAGCCAGAGAAGGGGACAAAGTCTCACCTAAAGGTTAAGTAGACAGCCAGAGAAGGGGACAAAGTCTCACCTAAAGGGTAAGTAGACAGCCAGAGAAGGGGACAAAGTCTCACCTAAAGGGTAAGTAGACAGCCAGAGAAGGGGACAAAGTCTTACCTAAAGGGTAAGTAGACAGCCAGAGAAGGGGACAAAGTCTCACCTAAAGGGTAAGTAGACAGCCAGAGAAGGGGACAAAGTCTCACCTAAAGGGTAAGTAGACAGCCAGAGAAGGGGCAAAGTCTCACCTAAAGGGTAAGTAGACAGCCAGAGAAGGGGACAAAGTCTTACCTAAAGGGTAAGTAGACAGCCAGAGAAGGGGACAAAGTCTCACCTAAAGGGTAAGTAGACAGCCAGAGAAGGGGACAACTCCCATGAAAAGTTGGCAATGTCCCTCCACTGTCTGTCAGTTAGATTGTGCCTGGCCCAGGTGTAAATCAACTCCTCTCCCTCTAGTTTTTGGTCTGGATTCTCGAGAGGGTTGTACCAGGTAATCAATGTATCCACAGCATTAGCCTGGAGATGAAAAAGACGATGACCAATCAAATTTCCAAATTTGTCTTCTGGATTCAATTTAGAAAAGTTGGTGATGGACATACTCGACTGGAACATCTCTCCTCTTGAGAATGGGACCAAGACTACCTTCGGTTTATTCTCTGTTTACTCATATATATATATATATATTATCATATATATAATATATATATATATATATATATATATATATATATATATATATATATATATATATATATATATGTGTGTGTGTGTGTGTGTGCGTGTGTGTGTGTGTGTATATTTACTTATCTATGTATTTATTTTTGGAAATTTACAATGAATGTCTCTCAAGACGTGGATTAATTTAATACAAAAAAAGCCTTGATGTACAAACACCATTCATAAGCAATAATGATAATATAACTAAGTAAAGACGACTGCATGTCGTGTAAACAGCCAAATAAAGTCTTATATTTGAATGATAATTTACCAAACTTGTACGTACTTACCACAAGACACAGAATAATGTTTCTCTTCCTGATGTAATCCTTGACCAGATTCGTCTCAGTCACTTGGCCCTTTCTAGCTGTACCTGCAATTATTTATAGAAACTTTACTTTCTAGCCATATTATGTTTCTGTTCTTTTTCTTTTTTTCTTTTTTGAGTGAAAAAGGGTGTGAGTTTTAAACTTTTCTTGTAATCTTTAAAAAAATGTTTTTACCCAATCTTTGATTTTATTCCTAACTCTTTCTCCTCTCCCTTATTTTTTTAGGTGCTTTAATCATTTTTGTTTTCAATACCTTGACAATCCCGTGCCCCAACTTGCCATGTAGTTTCTATGATGCGGTTTCTAATTTTTAAAAGCTCCAATATGCCTTCTCCCCATCCACCATTGATGATTTGGGAGATAACTCGACAATAATGAATGTTGTAGAATAATGACATTGATACACTTGAAAAAAATACAACACACAAAACATTTATTTTTCAAACCACACATCTGAGCGCTTCCTCAGAACACGATATACCAGCCAATGCTTAAGCAAAACCTTTCCAGGATAGAGGGAGATAGAAGAGACCCTACCAGTAGCCCAGCCAACCATCTGTATAACGATACCTGCCTACTTGAATATTTCAAAATCAGTAACCAACACAAAATTCAACAGTAATAAATGGTAAAATTTCTGTAATATTAAACAAATAAAATATGTTACATACAAACTGTTATACATAAAATTTTTGTGTCGAGTTGGTAACGTCACATATCCCATGCAAACAACGCAGCTAGGCCGAGAGGGCATCAAAGTTTTATTGTGGCATGCGGGTGATCCTTTTGCTGTTGTTAATGGCCATCATGACGAGAAAACAACTACATAGCAATATCATGGGCATAAAACGGAGTGGTAGCCTTTATAGCCAGAAGAGAATTTTTTTTTCTCTCTTCACAACATGGTAATTTAGGAAAATTAATTATTTTCTCTAACACCGCAATCAAATTGCTGTGAAATCAAAATCAGTAATGTTTCTCCCAGTTCCATAAGTCCGTAATTGTCACCAAATTTCCCTATCAATAAAGTTGAACAGAAAAAAAGGCAGGCATGACTTAATTACAGTTTGCATGAATAATAATCTACTGGTAATAGGTAAGATGATGACCATGATGATGTTGAAGATAACGATATGACATCCTCTAATCTAAAACTTCACATCAAATGAGTTGTACCATTTCATGCATTTAAAATCACCGTCTCTGCGTAACCCCAAAACACAGGTAACATGATATGTTTAATTTACTCCTAATGTTAAGAGTTTTATCGGTGATTGCAACACATCATTAAGTGCAAATCAACGTCAAGTTAAAGATGATACACACACAAGATAAAGGATAGTTACTCATGGTGTCCTCGAACTCATTCGAATGTCTTGAATTTTTTCCCTATTATTCCTTGTTATCATTCCATTCCTTCCTCAAACTTATTTCAACCTATAACACGGATTCCTCCAACTAATTTCACCCAGCCAATGTAATAAAAAAGAAAAGAAAAGAAGA
Source organism: Berghia stephanieae (assembly GCF_034508935.2). Classification (NCBI taxonomy): domain Eukaryota; kingdom Metazoa; phylum Mollusca; class Gastropoda; order Nudibranchia; family Aeolidiidae; genus Berghia; species Berghia stephanieae. The sequence goes on along the minus strand of NC_088362.1, from coordinate 94,647,905 downwards.
TTAATTTTAGGTTTCTTTTCAATGTGACCGGTGATTTCTGCCATGGATGAATTAGTGACATTGAAAGTTATGTATGTGTGTATCTGTCTGCACTTCAAGTGTGTGTATACAACATTGAAAGTTATGTATGTGTGTATCTTGTCTGCACTTCAAGTGTGTGTATACAACATTGAAAGTTATGTATGTGTGTATCTGTCTGCACTTCAAGTGTGTGTATACAATATGACAGCCACTCACACACTCTATAATTGACACCTCTCTGCTTATCCTCATCACTTTGCCATTCATTCTAATTTCAATACCACGGGCCATGATTTTGATAATGGTTGGCTACGACGGTAAATGGATATGCTGTGATCCTGCATCCCCTCTCAAACAGACACACACCAATTTCATGTCACATGTCATGTCTGTGGCTCAGTGATACAATCCGTGTCTTGTATTAAAATCGATGCTGAACGAGGTCTGTGACTGGATGGGTGAAAATGAATCGTAAACTTTGGCCCCAGCATTATGTCCTTGGATGAGACATTTAACATACATTACCCCAATCAACGAGGGAATCAATGAGTACAGGTCTTTAGGCAGTGACGGATATTGTAAAAGTGGTTGTAAAAAGAAGGTACCTTGACAAGTAACTGGCAGAGTTTGAAATGGAAAAGTCGTTCCATATGGCCAGCTGGGGCTATCGTAAAAAACCCATGGAAACTGTGCTATGAAATTAGTCAAACTTTCATTTTAAAAAAGCATTATAAATAATCAAAGGGGTTGACAACAATAAATTCTATAACAATTGCATAGATTGACAATGTCACATATATATATATATATATATATATATATACACAGAGATTTGTTACATGAGTTTACACGAAGAACTGTGACACTTGAGTAAAGTAAAGGGTCTTGAATTTAAATAAAAAGGATGTGTTTAAAGAAAAAACAAAAATAAAACAGACACTCATCAACAACAACTTGACCATAAAAAAAGGAGGGGAAAGGGGGGGGGGGGGGGGGAAGGGAGGGATTAACAAATGTGTTAGGAATTCATTTTAATATTAGATTACATTACATATGAACATTATCTCATTATAAATCAGAGCAAGCATAACTATATTTTACTTATTATAAAACAGTCCCATGCATAACCGAAGGAGACAATTAAAAAAAACAACCCAAAACATGGTCACATCATTAGATTGAATGTTATGAGATAAATAGATAAATACTAGCAATAATGTTTATCTTCAATTGTTACATTGTAACAAAATGTGTCCAAATTTTTAACATGATGCGATATTACTTGGAGTATGACCAACAAGTCCACATATCCAACATGTTACATTGATTAGACAGTGTGGCAAAATTTCCAATATAATGTAACAGATTGGATTAAGCCCAAATTTCCAATATAATATAACAGATTGGAGTACGTCCAAATTTCCAATATAATGTAACAGATTGGATTAAGCCCAAATCTCCAATATAATGTAAGATTGGATTAAGCCCAAATTTCCAATATGATGTAACAGATTGGATTAAGCCCAAACCTCCAATATAATGTAACATTTTGGATTAAGCCCAAATTTCCAATATTATGTAACAGATTGGATTAAGCCCAAATCTCCAATATAATGTAACAGATTGGATTACGTCCAAATTTCCAATATTATGTAACAGATTGGATTAAGCCCAAATCTCCAATATAATGTAACAGATTGGATTAAGGCCAAATTTCCAATATCATGTAACAGATTGGATTAAGCCCAAATCTCCAATATAATGTAACAGATTGGATTACGTCCAAATTTCCAATATAATGTAACAGATTGGATTAAGCCCAAATCTCCAATATAATGTAACAGATTGGATTAAGCCCAAATTTCCAATATTATGTAACAGATTGGATTACGTCCAAATTTCCAATATAATGTTGGATTACGTCCAAATTTCCAATATAATGTTGGATTGTGTCCAAATTTCCAATATAATGTTGGATTGCGTCCAAATTTCCAAAACAATGTAACATTGAGTGGATTGTGCCAAATACTAAAGAACGATGACGATGATGATGATGGAATTCCCAACACTCTGTTCCAATGATTGGACAAAATACCCACATGTCCAACACACAAATCTACTGTACAAGGATAAACCAGATCTGGGGCTGTGCCACAAGGTTTTAGTCAATCTAAACCAATTCCAACAAAAAAAAAAAAATGAAACAAAAAAATGGGAGACCGTGCTTGAAAATAAAACAACAATATCAAATGAAGGATCTTTGACGTATCGACAAACTCATGCTTGAGTTACTTGCCCAAGGGAATGTCCTTTGTTTCAAAATGGCCGTGAATTCCATACACCACTGAGTGTCTTTGACCACCAACCCCTACGACTATGGGATGAGACAACAACTTATCAATCCTGTGTCATTTGAAATGTAATCACATACTAAACATATTAAGAATATAAAAAAATATGCTAATACCTATTGAAATTTTTAAAAACATAGAATTATCGTCGTGAAATAAAACAACCATAGAATTATCGTCGTGAAATAAAACAAACCATAGAATTATCGTCATGAAAGTGAAAGTAGAAAAGCTGTGACTGATACACTGCCAGAATAAGTACTTTTTTGTTTCTTGTATTGGTTTAAAAAGACTAAAACAATTTGTTTGAATGAAAAATGTTTTTTCTACCAACTTAATAATGAAAATCATTTATACTGCACCTATTCAATATCATAACAGCTTGCCTAATCTGTGTATTGTCACAAATGTACATGCATGCCAAGAACATCAGAAGTTCAGACTAAGCTAATTGATTTTTTTTAGTATATTTAATCTTTAAAAATTAATTTGGAAAGAATTTTTAAACGAGAAAACAACATGACCAGAGCAACTAGCAACTTTTGGAGAATTTTTTACTTAATCTGGCATTGCATCATAAACATCTTTTCAAATATTTCTCTCGAATCTGGGATCGTTCTCCCATTTTCCAGTCCTACCATCAGTCACTGGGTGAAAAACTGGTAGGCCTGACAGCATAAGACAATGGCATACGCACAAGGGCCAAAGTATCAACGTTCTCTGATATAAAAAGTCTGAAATGTGGGATGTAAATTTTGAAACATTTCGGCCACTTACACGGACATGATACCAATATTTTTCATTTTGGCATGACAGTTTTTACTTTAACTTTATATGAATTAAGATGACCCTGAATTTGTCAAAAATTCTTAAATCTGAGCCTGATTTAACGACACAGGAACACAAACTTCTCTCTCAATGCCTTGGGTTTTAAAAAAATTCATGAGTTGAGAATCATCTTAATTTACCAATGGTTACAGAAAAAAAAATCTGACCGAAACACAAAAATATGTTATGTCAGTGTGCTTGATAGCATGTTTTTGGCAGCGACAAGTCAAAAGTGAATTTGATTTATAGTGGTAGATGCAGTACCAAAAATAGATATATACACATTCAATCCAAAAAAAATATCCAAAACATGCAGAACGAAAGCAGCAAAATGTATCTAAGAATGCTTCCAATTTTCATAAATGGACACAAACTGATAGTTTAAAAAAAACAAACCAAAAAAAAACCAAAAACAAAACTTAACATTACACACAAAAATTTTTTAACCACAATCTTGTACTAAAAAGCAAAAACTTTAGAAAGAAAAACTAAACAGAACATATGAAACCCACTAACAGTTAAAAACAAAATATAAACAAAAGAACCCTATCATTCAAATAAATTCTATAAAATGTACATTGATTGTAAGATGGAGAATGTGAAGCATCTATTTTATTCAAGGACTGTTAAGTTTTATACAGCAAGACATGTAGGTTTAATTTTTGGGAATCCAACACCTGAATGACATTTAAGAAGTCACTGATTGGGAGGAATACATGGTGTGTCCATGAAATGATCAGTGGATCACAAAACCCTAAATTAAAACTTGGCACTGGATTCAAAAGACAAATGGAGTGAGACTAATTACTAATTGAGACACATTTTCCACGCTAGATCACTCCTTTCTCAAGTGAGATTAATTAATAATTGAGACATTTTTCACGCTAGATCACTCCTTTCTCAAGTGAGATTAATTAATAATTGAGACACATTTTCCACGCTAGATCACTCCTTTCTCAAGTGAGACTCATTAATAATTGAGACACATTTTCCACGCTAGATCACTCCTTTCTCAAGTGAGATTAAATAATAATTGAGACACATTTTCCACGCTAGATCACTCTGGTCTCAAGACTTGATTCATGCAGCAGATGCACATTTTGATTATTGAATTTTTCCTCTCCCTCTCAATGGGCCTTTTAGATGTAAAGACTAAATTTTAAAAATCAAAGATTATAAACGACCTGGCTACGTATGTGATGTGAGACTGAGAGACCTTCTTCATTGATTCCCACTGGAAGCCAGTTAAAACATAATTTCCATTTTCAGATTGTTTCTTAAAATGTGTATTTGACAAAACACCTCAACAGATAAACAACAATAGTCCGTTTTCCCATGTTTAAAACAGAATGATGAGACCATGATTTTAATATTTTAGTAATATGTATGAACAACAAAATCATTAGCTACATCTATACCATTACCGACCAAGCATTGTCGGCAAATTCAACAAACCTCTACATATTTTTTTTAAGGGAGAAAGTTTCATATCTTTATTATTTCTACTATTATTTTCATTATTATTATTATTATTATTATTATTATTATTATTATTATTATTATTATTATTATTATTATTATTATTTTTATTATTATTATTTTAAAATCATTATTATCATCATCATCATAATCATTATTATTATTATTATTATTATTATTATTATTATTATTATTATTATTATTATTATTATTATTATTATTATTATTATTATTATTATCATTACTATCATTATTAATAATAATGGAAATCATTTATATTGGACCTATTTCATATAATAACAGCTCTATACATTACAATCTATATGCCCCAATTACAACCAAAAAAAAAATAAAACCACAAAAAAACTTGTGCTTTTATATAGTCAATATTCACTAAATGTGCTCAAAGAGTTTTACAAAGGGTGCTTGACCAACAGCAACATTTAGAATAGAATGAGATATGACGCCTAGTAGGTGATAGTACAATTTTTTTTCGGACAGAGACAACACTGTTAATGGTCAGGTACTCATTTCACACCCAAGTACGTGAGAAAATGTGAGTAAAGAGCCTTTTCGTAGGACCTTCCAATCCAAAAGCGAGTGTCATACCCTTAAACCACACAGCCGCACAATTTATACATTTTTTACTTTTATTTCAGTTACTATTATTATCATTATCAATACAAATACTGTTATCGTGAAAGACACTGAGGGATGTTAAGCAGAAATGGAAATCTGGTTTCTTGTAGCACTGAAGGATTATATCAAAGATTGGGAAGCACAATGAGCATGGTCAACTGTGGAAATGTGTTATATAAATGTTCTTATTTCTATTTCAGTTGTTTCTTTTGGAAAGTAATTGAAACAACTTATTTTTGTAATACTTTATTATCCTTTTTTTTTTTTAAATCATTATCTGTTGCATCGAGCTGACATAAATATCAAAACTAAATTATAATGTCAGCCCCTCCCTCTATACAAAAAAAAACAAACAAAAAACAAAAAAACAGAACCGACAAACAAAAAAAAAAAACAACAAAAAATAAAACGAAACAAAAAATTAAAACCTCAAACAATCCAAAGTAAAATTAAAAACAAAACAAAAAAACAAAAATAATCCCAAAATATATTAGAAATGGCTGAAACCAAAATGGTTTCAAATAAGTCAAGTGAGATAAAATCCAAACAAAATCCCGGCTGGGAATAAAATAAAACATGATCGTTATAGCAGGAAAGGTTGACATTGGATCCAAGGGATTATCTCCCCCTGATCATTTAAAAAAAAATTGATAAATAACAATCAATTCTGGGTTTATTGTCAACTTCTGATGACTATATTGCGATGAGATTCACAACTCAATAAATAGGAATTTTTCTGAAATTTGTTTTAGAAGGAAGAAATCTGCATATAATAGCGATTTCCAGAGCTATGAAAAAGCAATAAAACTGAAGACGAGGGAATTTGAAAAGAAAAAAAAACAACTGAGACAGTTAATAACAAAGATCACCTCATCAATTTCTACACAAGGTAGACATGATAGTCTTTGTTTCTCTTCACTAATTGAAACAACTTAAATCAAACACAATGGAGAAGAAGGGACAAAAAAGAGAAAGGATTTCTGTATTTTAAGATGTCCACAAGAGCTTAAATTTATCATTATCACTTAAATTCTCAAAGCAATCAAAGGAGAAGGCAAGGAGATGATCATGCGGCCACACATGTTCCATCCAGACCCTGGTATAAATGGAGAAAAGTCTGAGTCTATGTGATGAAAATCACTGGGGTTTCTACCAGTCTATGAAAATCACTGGGGTTTCTACCAGTCCATGAAAATCACTGGGGTTTCTACCAGTCCATGAAAATCACTGGGGTTTCTACCAGTCCATGAAAATCACTGGGGTTTCTACCAGTCTATGAAAATCACCGGGGTTTCTACCAGTCCATGAAAATCACTGGGGTTTCTACCAGTCCATGAAAATCACTGGGGTTTCTACCAGTCCATGAAAATCACCGGGGTTTCTACCAGTCCATGAAAATCACTGGGGTTTCTACCAGTCCATGGCCGACACCAGATTTTCTGGCTGCTCCTAATATTTCAACCTCTGTCCCTTTGTTGAAAAGTGTGACCCATAAAAGAGTGGTCAACTTCTTTTCGATTAATTTTTCGATTTTCGCTGTTTTGACTTCAGATTCATGATCAGCATCAAACGTACAATAGGTTTGATGCCAAATACCATGGTTAATTTTCAAAATCAAGGAGATTAGAAATTAACCTTTATCAATACATCGGTTTCATTTTAATACCAAATTCAGAGGAAGTGGTGGGGAAATATTTTTTTCTATATTTTTGGAAATTTATTTTTTATTTGATTGAAGATCAGCAGAAAATTTACAATATGATTGATACTGAACAATATTTCTACATGAAAAATTGTTTAAATTGGAAATATTTTTATTACCTTGGAAATATTTTTATTACCAGTTTGAGAGTCTGAATAATTTAATATGGATGTATAAAAACAAACGACACGGTACCTTAACATTTAATCTCAATAATTGGATTCAAACTATGTGGGAGTAATTGGATTCAAACTATGTGGGAGTAATTGGATTCAAACTATGTGGGAGTAATTGATCAAACTATGTGGGAGTAATTGGATTCAAACTATGTGGGAGTAATTGGATTCAAACTATGTGGGAGTTATTGGATTCAAACTATGTGGGAGTAATTGGATTCAAACTATGTGGGAGTAATTGGATTCAAACGATGTGGGAGTAATTGGATTCAAACTATGTGGGAGTTATTGGATTCAAACTATGTGGGAGTAATTGGATTCAAACTATGTGGGAGTAATTGGATTCAAACTATGTGGGAGTTATTGGATTCAAACTATGTGGGAGTAATTGGATTCAAACTATGTGGGAGTAATTGGATTCAAACTATGTGGGAGTTATTGGATTCAAACTATGTGGGAGTAATTGGATTCAAACTATGTGGGAGTAATTGGATTCAAACTATGTGGGAGTAATTGGATTCAAACTATGTGGGAATAATTGGATTCAAACTATGTGGGAGTTAATAATAATATGATAAATTTGTTTCCAACCACTTGATTGGCTAAAGAAATTGGGATAAAAATGTAGCTATTCTAACACCATTTCCTCCAAATGGTGACGATTTTCTAAATAGGAATCGAACCCATGGCCCTGACATAAATTGGTAATGCAACTAACTGAGCATTGAATGCTGTGCATGCATCACCGTCATCACCGAGACAGACTCCTAGACGTGGGAAGAGTTTGATCTCTTCACAGTTCTGGGAATGTTAAGGTCTCGAGGTTTTCTTTGATCTGGTAGTGTTTTGTGAGAGGGGCAAGAGGCAGAGGGGGAGGCAGCCAATGTTTATTATTTTAATTGCACGTACTATTTTTAAAAATCACATTCTTGTATGACTTTACAAAGAGTTGTATAAAATTAATTTGGCACTATTGGCATCAGCCTGAAAACAATAATAAAATTGAAATTGAAATAGATCTTTCAACAACAGTGTCCCAATGAAGCGAGAGTGAAATTATACATTTATCCAAAAACAATTTTCTTTACAGGATTAAAACTCGATACTCCAAAATGCATTTTGCAACCGTCTTGTCATTGATAAACTCTCAGATCTTTTTATTTAGTGCTTTGGGAATTGAGGGAGTAGCAGGCTAGCTGTTTGATTTGGCAGTGGTAATGTGGGGAGAAAGCTGTATCACATTTTATCTTGTAGTGGTTTGAGGTTGGGGAGGTTTAACATTATTGTTTCGTACATAATCAATTGTTTGAATATCATTGTTATTTAATATTTGTTGACCTAATTACTTAATCCTTTGTGGTTTTACATTAGTACATAATGTCAAATATTTTTCTACATCCATCCTTACTATTCACCGATTTCATGGTTTAGTGGATAAAACAAAACACTTTGGATTTTATAATACATACTGCACAAAAGAGTGTTTGTGAAAAATTTAAGAGTAAAGGCTATTCTAATAAGATACAGTATAATACAAACCAAGATATTATGTTTTTGTATCCAACTTTAGAAAGGGATATTATGCAACAATTATACCATGGCAGCACACTGCACCAAGATAAAAACACTATGTTTTTGGTGTGCTATGACAGGACAGCATAGGGATGGATGGAGCATGTGTGGGCAAAATCAGAATGTATGTGGCCTCTTTAGGCTGGGGCCAATTATATAAGGTGTTCCATCGTATGAGAACAAAATAAATAATAAATTTTAAAAAACATGCTATGAAAAATCTCACTTGACATTCCTTATAATAACTTCTTTACAATTAAAAATGACAAAATGTAATCCTTTCTTTTATTTAATTATTTTTAAAAATTTTATTTTGGATATTCTTTTTTAAAGAAGATTGATCCATCTGCCTAACTTGGCATTCTATCTTACAAAATCCATTGGGATAATGACTGTGTTCATATTCACCAAAACCCAGCCCAAGCCAAATTACAGTGGTCACGGCCTATTAATGTCATCTCCTTATAACCCACTTTGTTTAATATCTCACTACTCCTTTCCTTTGTGTAACATAAGATTCATTATTACTGTTCATAAAATCCAAACCCATTGAACCTCCCATATCTTCGATCAATAGCATGCTTTAAAAGCATTTAATTTTTCATCAAAATCATAAGGAAGCAACATTATTATAATCAGGTTGTCTAACAAAACCATCCATCTGCATCCATATTTTGTTCTCAGAAACATGTCTTCATGTTAGAGACCATCAAACATTTAGATTTGCTTTTTCACATCTTAGTCAACTCTTGACAATGTCTTTCATTTGTCACATTAATCACACAAATACAAAGTTTGTGTCTTTCACTTCACTTCAATATTTCATCATTTAACATATCAAATGTCCAGGTACAAACAGCTCAACTCAAAAATACGTTAATCAGGATATAAGAAAAATTGTTTTAATTGATATAACATGGTGTCACGGTGTTATGTATACAATTTCATATAGTTTATCCATTTCGCCTAGAGCTATTGCATGAGATGTTGGCGTTACATAAGTGTGCATATTATTATTATTATTAACAAGAAGATCAACATTTTGATGCATAATTAGATATTTACATTAAAACTGATCTTGAATGTTTTGAATTGCCATTTCAACCGAGTTGATTGGTTTGACCTACTAAAAAGCTGAGCAGTTTGTCGCAATATTTTGAATAAGATTTGAATAGTTTGAAGAGATGGCCTGTGTGGGAGGAATTATTTCAATGCATCTAAAACAAATTGTGTCTAAGTGATGGAAATTAAGCATTTTGTGGTCACTGTGTTGATATGGGATAGAGTTGAGTTTTGATAAGTCAAACGTTGTTTTACTCACTGAAATAGATCAGAATATATAATGGAATTTGAAATAGAGTTTTTGTCATCCAAAAGAAAAAAGATACCGATGGGAGTGCTAGTTGTGCAGTTAAAAAAACTTATAAAACTGACAGTATTTTATTTATCATTGATCACTTAAAATACTTAATAATTGCCAAATGATTTCTTCTGACGTTTTTTGTCCTACTAATACCTCCTGAAATATTTCAGCAAAGACTCATTTCAAAGCTATGGTCAGGATAAGTTTCATCAAATGTCAAATAAAACTGATGGTTTTGTCATTTGCTCCAGTTCTTTTTGGAACATAGAAAATAGAGGTGCTTAGATGTGGTGGGATTGAATAGTTGATCCGTACGTTACATTCAAGTCTAAGCCTCCTACATCTACTTGTGCCTCATTACCCAACCTGGCTTATAAATTGCTATTGTTGTCACTCAAGAAATGGGTTATCAGGCGATGACCACTGCACTAAAACAAAATATCACTGGAGAAGATAAACCAAATCCATAACCAGAATGAACATTTTAAATAATTGAGAAACGGCATTCTACTGGAACTGGGTATAAACCAAGCCAAAAGTTCTTCTTAACCAAAGAAGGAAGCCATAAGAGTGAAGGATTGGCGGGATAAGAGGAAGTGTATTATGAAAGCATGCATCGGTATCAATAGTGCAACAATCCACCTTTAAGTGTGTCACCAAATTCATGGTCACTTCGACTGGCAGAAGCTGTGAAATAAAACAGAACATTAGAGGAGGTTGTTAAACACCACACATCTCAAAATCACCATCTTAAATATTCACCATCATTAAAATGTTGTAAAAACTTACAGGTGGTGTGGAAAATTTGTGCTTCACGGTTAATTTCATTGGCTCGTTTACTGTAATCATCAATAAAATTGTTGATAAACACAAGACTAAAATAAATCAAGAAATTGGAGTTAAAACACCTAATGCATAAAAAAATTTTCTAAGTGTCCTAAAAGTTTGTCAGTTGGAAATTAATATAACAAAAACCAATGGATATAAAATAAATAATTGAGTATATTATAACAAAGCGGAATCAGCTAGAAGAATAGCATTTTTTTTCATCGAAAGAAAAAAAACCACAAATCAACAATGAAGATTTTATTGGAAAGTGTGTAATTTATCGTCCTTTACATTCAACACATTGATGTACTTCAGTGATAATATATTATCTGGCGTTAAAGCCTCTCAGACAAATTGTAAGGCAATTAAGTTCTAAATCATATAATATCTAAACTCTGTAATAAAGAAAGAGAGGGAGGAGCTGAAAAAACAAAGTGAAAAATTAAAAAGTGTAATGATGTAAGATTTAAGATCTGAAAAGATGTGTATGAAACAGTGACAGAGAAAGCGGAGAGAAAAATACAAAAGGAACAAAATACCCAAAAATCAGCCTGCCTGACTGGGGATTGAACCTCAAACATCCTGATTGCTGGTCAGATGTGCTACCATTAGACCACAGTGGTTATCCAATAGTTGCGACGATTTAATGTCTATATTCTTCACCAGGGTACACGATTCCACTGTGAACCCTCCCCACATCATAAAACACAAACATTGAACACGAGAGGACGAGGATGTCCCAACTATTGGGTAACCTCTGTGGTGTAATGGTAGCATGTATGACCAGTAATCTGGAAGTCTGAGGTTTGATTCCCAGTCGAAGAAAGCAGATTTTTTGGGAAGTTTTTTTGTTGTATTTTTCTCTCTGCTTTGTCTGGCACTGTTTCATACAAACTTTTTCAAATCTTCAGCTGAAAAAAACCTTCTTTGTGTTTGAATAAACAACAATCAAGAATCTTTGTGATTCAGCGGTAAGCCTGAAATACCATTTTTTGTACAAATTTGATAAAATATAATCTTATATTTTAAGAGAAGACATGGATAAAAAGTGATAATAAAGAGTTTGCATAAGATACAACGACCACAATAATAAGATGATGATGATGATGATGATGATGATGACAAGAATAACTTACTGGCAGATCTCTTGGAATAAACAGATGAGTTACTGTTGAGTGTGTTCATCCATCCCGACTGGAATTTGAGCTCTGAATGGCCAGACATGGAACTCATGTTGGTGTTGGATGTAGTGTGGTTACCGTTATGTTCAATGGAATCTCCTGTGTCAATATAGAATATATGGAATTATTTCATACAAATTGTAATTTAAAAAGAGAACTAACTAACAAGAGCCCAAACATAGAAGAAAAATAATTAAATAAAGTGTTGCAAAAATCTAGATTGGGACTGATTTAACCAGAGAGATTTCCCCTTGTTAATTTGATCCTGAGGTAAAGTCAGGCATTTAAAATTAAAGAAGAAATTTATTGACATGAGGCAATTCGTCAAGATAAAAACTTATAAAATGTAAATCATGGAGAACATAGACACATTGCACATGAAAGCAACACATTTTTAATGCTAAATGTTGATTGGTAATTAGAAGGTCTGAAGTTTGATTCCGAGAAAAGGAAGGTTGATTTTTATTTTTTTAGATGATTCTTTATTGCATTTTTCTATCTACTTTCTTTAGCACTGTTTCACATACCGACTGCTATCAATGTAAAGAGCAGATTGTAATGGTATCATGGGTTTGTGAAAGCCAAGAATCAGAACGTAAATGAAGTAAGACCTACCGAGAGGCACCATATTGGCAGATAGGTGCTTCTTGTCATAATGCATTTTTTGCCAGTAGCCAATCAAAAGTGTGATATCTTCCCTCAGCTCGTAAGACTGCTGACAGGGAGTAATGACTGGACCACAGAAAAAGTCTAGAGTAGCAGCATAGATTCTCTCCCTTAGTACAGTCTTACAGGGTGTATTGGGCAAGAAATCTCCTTGGAGGAGGGATAGACCCATTGACAGGAGACGGAACCGAGGCCCCGTGGCAGCCGGGTGGCGGGATATAATGCTGGGGTTCCTTCCCACTGTCACGGATAAGGACTTGTTGAGTAGTGACAAGAAGATCTGAATCTGAGTGTTGTCACTGTATTTGGCAATCTCTACTCTCTCTTGTAGAAACTGTGCAAAAACATTCCAAATCATATCATTTACTATAAATATGAAGAGTAGAACAAAAGGCACAATAATATTTTATCTTTTACAAAAATTATTTTTTTGTATCATAAAGAAACATTTACAGACATGAATATTTTCTAACTTGGACTGTTGAGATGAGTACATTATTTTTCAATGAGTGATAAAAATATGATGTGTACTTTGTTTTGTTTTTTATTACATCAACAATCAGAAAGTGACTGTGCTTATTTTTTATTACAAAATTTATTCTTCATTTCTAAGCATGGCTTGTTGATTAAATGTCAAATATACGATGAGCCAAAAAGCCTTTACTTCATTATTTCAAAATTTATATTTCGATACATTAAACAAAGTTTTCATAACAATTCCAAGAAGAAAAAAAAAAAAAAAACAACACAAGATAAAAGGAAATATTTTGAAATTAAATTGGTGCTTTTGTTGTTTTACAGAGTTTATCATTATCAAATTGTATAGAGGGCGATTCCTACCTTAGTCCACAGACTGTGCGTTGCCACTTCTGGTGGTTTTGGAGCGAGGACTTGATTTTCTGCCCTAGCCAGGGGATCTAAACGTGGAGGGTCTGGAGCAAAAATCCCCAACTTCATGTCTGCAGCCACTTGCCACGCTGACGTCATCAAGCACAAAAACTATGGAGACAGAATAAATATACAGGTTGATTCACAAGTCCTATGGAGACAGAATAAATATACAGGTTGATTCACAAGTCCTATGGAGACAGAATAAATATACAGGTTGATTCACAAGTCCTATGGAGACAGAATAAATATACAGGTTGATTCAAAGGTCCTATGGAGACAGAATAAATATACAGGTTGATTCACAAGTCCTATGGAGACAGAATAAATATACAGGTTGATTCACAAGTCCTATGGAAACAGAATAAATATACAGGTTGATTCACAAGTCCTATGGAGACAGAATAAATATACAGGTTGATTCACAAGTCCTATGGAGACAGAATAAATATACAGGTTGATTCAAAGGTCCTATGGAGACAGAATAAATATACAGGTTGATTCAAAGGTCCTATGGAGACAGAATAAATATACAGGTTGATTCAAAGGTCCTATGGAGACAGAATAAATATACAGGTTGATTCACAAGCCCTATGGAGACAGAATAAATATACAGGTTGATTCACAAGTCCTATGGAAACAGAATAAATATACAGGTTGATTCACAAGTCCTATGGAGACAGAATAAATATACAGGTTGATTCACAAGTCCTATGGAGACAGAATAAATATACAGGTTGATTCAAAGGTCCTATGGAGACAGAATAAATATACAGGTTGATTCAAAGGTCCTATGGAGACAGAATAAATATACAGGTTGATTCAAAGGTCCTATGGAGACAGAATAAATATACAGGTTGATTCACAAGCCCTATGGAGACAGAATAAATATACAGGTTGATTCACAAGTCCTATGGAGACAGAATAAATATACAGGTTGATTCACAAGTCCTATGGAGACAGAATAAATATACAGGTTGATTCAAAGGTCCTATGGAGACAGAATAAATATACAGGTTGATTCACAAGTCCTATGGAGACAGAATAAATATACAGGTTGATTCAAAGGTCCTATGGAGACAGAATAAATATACAGGTTGATTCACAAGTCCTATGGAGACAGAATAAATATACAGGTTGATTCAAAGGTCCTATGGAGACAGAATAAATATACAGGTTGATTCACAAGTCCTATGGAGACAGAATAAATATACAGGTTGATTCAAAAGTCCTATGGAGACAGAATAAATATACAGGTTGATTCAAAAGTCCTATGGAGACAGAATAAATATACAGGTTGATTCAAAAGTCCTATGGAGACAGAATAAATATACAGGTTGATTCAAAAGTCCTATCAGGGTCTGGATCTTGAACTGTGAAAAACTGAATAGAGGTAAAAACAAATGGCTGTCATCGTCTACAAACTACACTGGAAAGACATTGGGGGTTTTTCAGGTCATTTGAAAAGTTGTTTACAGTTAGTTATGGGTTGAATTAAAATTCCAAAGTTTATTGCCTAATGTAAAGAAAACCGTTTGTTTTTATCTCTATTTACTCCATATAATCAAATGGAACCACTCTGTGTACTTTTCAACAGAAATAAAGCTCAGTTATCAAAAAACAGAAATCAATAATAAAAAAAACACGAGTAAAAAAATCAAAAAATATTTTAACAATTCTTATGCATCACGATTAATTAAATGATGAAAGTTGCAATCTTAAGGATAAGGAGAAAAGAAAATACTTGTACAAATTGTTTAGAAAACATTTTAGGGGGATTTAAATTTGACCAACAATGAGACATTGTAAAATGTGTTCATCATGCTGCCTCCATGGCAATAAGAAAGGAGAAGGGACTTTTATCTGTGCCTACAAAACCAAAGACTTGAGATGGAACAGTTCTTACATCCTTCCAAATGAATTCATGTCACATAAATGACTTGTTGATGTTAATGTCAGAAACACTGACTTCATTCTATTCTCTTAGCTTCTGTGAAGAACTCATCCACAATACCAGAAATATCATGCAATATATATATATATCAAAGAATAGGTCAATGTTTCTAGCCACATAAGTCCATACCAACCTCAATGGTTGCATCTGGTCTTGCCGACAACAGCCATTCCCAGCATGCAATAGACACTTCCATGACTTCCTGTGAAAACAACTTGAGTGGGGCCCAGCAGATAGCTTGAAGGAGGCTACGGCTTACACCTGGCAGGAGATAATGTTGATGGGACAAAAAATAGTTACACAAGTTCTAGTCACATTTGATATTCCAACTCACATCAAACCAGAAAGAACTCTAACCATCATCAATAATAACCCACTGTAAGCGTCATTTACTTGATTCTACTTACATTACTTGGGGTGTAGGGGGCTCTGGATAGAGGTAGCATCTTTGGCGTTTGGCATGCTGAACTCTACCTGGTAGGGTGGACGGACATCACTGGTCCTCATCCATCTCCAAATCTCTTGCATGTTGACTCCAAGCGTCACATCCTGGTACACCGCTTCAGCTGGTGAAGTGGCGGTATTCACACTGCACCACTAATCTAGGCAGAAGACCTGCAACATGTCTATGGCTATGTGGCAGAGGAGATCAGTATTATTTTCAGATCCAACGATCAAGTGTAAACCTGTCAAATCAGGAAAGGAGCCCTTAAGGCAGATCAGCATGCAGTGTTAGCTGATTCCGGCAACTCCTGCAACCAACCTAATGCCAAAGATACTGCTCTGCTTTCCTTTAGTCTACACCAGTGAGGCCGAGAGAGGGGTCTTGACCAACTGGGCAGCCACAGATCTCCAAACACTTTGCCCAGGCTTGAACCCTGGAGAGGTCACTCCAGTGCCGCTATTCCAGCGACGGAACCAACACAGGAGACAACAATTACAAATTGTCATTTATTTGATTCATGATCATAAATCATAAATGAGAACTTGGGAAAATCAATGAATTCAATATTTTGTTTAACTCCTATGATGGTGTTAACTGGGTTGAAGAGTGAGGAACTCTCCTTTGAAAATGAAAGGGAGTTTTCCATTGCAGATTTGTCCAGAGTGGCAGTAACCGGTCACAGCCCTTTTGCTTTTGTAATAAGTGACTGGGGATCTTAGTTCGTTGCTTAAAGCTGTGATATTCATACTAAAGCTGTGATACTCCTACTAGTACACAGTACAATAATTGACAAAAAAACAAAGCTATTTTATAGCAAGTTATCATCTAATATCAGAAGAGTATCAAGATGTATTAGGGTAAACAGGTTGTAAAAGAAAATAACAAATAAATGACAGTGTCATAGAAGTGGTGGTCACATTAGAATGAAATGACAAAGACAAACACCCTCAATAAACATAAAATCTGCATGACATTTGTAAAACATTCAAATTTCAAGAAAAACAATGTTTCGAATTATCCTGTAAAAATTAACGGATTTGTTTTTTCTAAGCAGCCGTTTTGAAAAATTCCCCAAAACTTTACTCCCAGCTAACACAAAATAGATTTTTCTTAGGCGAACTGAAAAGCAAGTACATTCTCTACAGAATGTTGTTCAGCAAAATGAGCTCTACTACACAGTGCCCAGTTTTTATAGCTATAACAAAAGCGTGTGAGATACAAAAGAAGTAGGTTTTATTGTAATAAATGTGACGATTTTACTGTGGTTGGTAAGGAGAGGGTTCAATAGTGAGAAAAAACTCTCCAAAAAACTCCAAATCAAACAAACAACCCCCCCTCCCCCCCCCCCCCCCCCCCCCAAAAGAAAAACAAACCCAAAAATTTAAACAAAAAACGAAAAAGACCCAAAACAATAACAGAACCCAACCACACATTCCTGATCAAAATTTTATCTATCCAAAAAAAAGGGTAGATAATTTTGTCATTGTAATTCTAACATTCTTTTTCAGACCAAATGAAATAAGTATGGATCATTTCTAAAGTTGAATGGGCCATCATTTATTTAACTATATGTGAAATAAATTTCAAAATGCACCAGACTACAATATCAATATAAGTGGTATAAAGAATCTGCTCTAGGAAAGTATTGAGTGAATTAATGCAAAGATATAACACCCAATCAAATACGACATATGTTTGTTTTTAAGGGTTTTACGGCGCTTGCAACACATTTAGGTCATATCAGCACCAGTAAAAAGGAATAAAATAGGATAGCAATGAGTTCTAGAATTACAATTAAAGCACCCAAGAAAAGGTAAGAAAAGAGGAATTGGTTCAAATAGGAAACAAATGTAGATTCCAAGAGCACACTATCAATGTACTTAGTTTGAGATCACACAACAGTCTCATCTTGACACAAGCACAGCTCCCCACTAAGAGGAATACACTCAAATGTTTACAAATCATATGTAATATGTAAACAAAACATAATATAGTCACGGTGGAAAATAGCTTGCATTTTAGTTGTAGAGTACATTGCTCTCACCGACAGTCGGTCACGAGGTCATACTACCTGGTGAGCAGGGGTCAACGAGCTACTGCCAGTACCGTCAAAATTCCATCAAAATGATCAAATGTAATCATTTGTCATTCATTTGCGTTATAATCTTTAACTATTGTTATGTATTATATTATTTCTCTGACACTTCATCTTTATTCTCATATGATTTCTGTTTCTATGGGATAGATGTACGTCATGTTACAATGAAACAAAAGACCTCATATTTCAAATACTCATAAGTACACATAGACTAAATTGAATCAAGAAATAACACATTTATACAAACACCACCCCCCTCTAAATCCATACATAATACAGGGATAATACTGAACTTTTCACCCTACAAAAATCTTCAGTGCGATTTTTCTGAAACTCATGCAATGTGGTTTTGATTAACAACTTGTCAGGTCAAATTCCCCACCAACCAGTAGAATAACAAGTCTCTTCACAGTGCTGACCACTGTTATCATACTAAAATCTGAGAAAGTCATCAAGTAATCATCACGATACTTCACGTTGTTGGTAACAACACAAATAATACGATGCAGGCAATGTTATAGCCATATTTCTGTCATACTCTGAAAAAAATGCCATTTTAACAAATTTGGCCAGAAAACTTGTCCTTCAAATATTGATCAACTAAAATAACCCTCACGTTGTCAAAAACTCTCAAACCTGAGACTTCCTTGCGGTTTTAAGTTTGAGAGTTTTAGTGAAGATGAAGTCTCAGGTTTTAGAGTTTTTGACAAGATGATGATCATTTTATTCGATTGATATTCATTGAAGAACGAGTTTTCTGGCCAAAATTTAATTATTTTTCACAGAGTACAGAAGAGTTGAAGAGATGCAAACATTAAGAACATCGTGGGATTGAGATCCATTTATATCGTAATACAGTATGTGTATTCACACAACCAATGACCAGTACAATGTAGTAATGATAATATAATAGTATAGTGCAGTCGAATGTTAGTACAGGGACTATAATAATATTATAGTATTATAATATTATGTGTGGCCAATTTTCATGACCAGCCCAGTTTATACAGACATTTTTCACTCTCTGATTTTAGCCAGTTTTTGTCTTAATGTGAGGATAGTTTTAATGTGGTGGATAGCGACATTTTGGTTGACGGTAGATGATGCTGGCGGTGGTGATAGCAACAACGTATGTGATGCTGGTGGTTTAGGGACGGTAGCAGTACTGGTGTTGCTGAAAATTATGGTGATGCTGTCGTCGGGGCTAATACTTGTGACCATTATCATCTATTCGAGATGTTAATGCTTGTGACGTATTCGGAAAAACCCCCGACACGTTTCATTTTTTAAAAAATTGGCCAGAAAACTCGTCCTTTAAGTATCGATCATTTAATTAATGATCCTGTTCAATCCAACTTCAGGTTCGAGAGTTTTTGATGTGATGAGATCACGTTTTCTGGCCAAATTTTTAAAAATGTGTGTGTGTTTTTTTTAATGTACGGGCTGTGTGATCGTGTTGTTGACGTATGGTGTAGTGTATGGGTTGGAGCGATAGTGACGTCAGTAGTAGTAGTGATAGAGGCATGGGGATTGGGGGTGGTGATGGTGACGATACTAGTTGTACAGGGGATGGTGGTGCTGGTGGTGGTCATGATAAAGACGACAGTGGGCGTCAATAACACAGTGAGGTTAAATGATCGGGAACACCACATTGTAAATTTAAAGTACATTAGAACTAATGTATGTCCTTCAATCTTCATTTGATAATGACTGGTGTCAATGACTTTCACTATATTAAAACAACTATATTCATGGCATCACCATTTAAAACCTATAATAATCGAAATCTTCAAACTTACTCATAATGAAGTTTATTATTTTTATGTAATCATACCACAATTTTTAAGCAAATAATCTTTGACGAACATTTCGCAGTAATTAAATTAAAAATGACGTATGCCAATCACTGGTACTCAGTCGAGCCACTCTACGAAACGAAACTAAACTATGTGTTATAATAATCGCATGACCTAGCAATTTTAACAGTTAATGGAGTTGTGGTTAGAATTTACAATTCTTTTTATTCTATATCTGAGGGTATATTAGATGACGCGTAACAATGGAGAGAAAATGAGGGAAAAGAACAATCATAAGTCAGTTATTACGTTTGTTCGCCGGCAGTGACTTTAACCTCGCTGACCCCTGGTCTGGCACTGTGCGGCGTGATGAATCACGCAGGTAGCATGAAAACTAAAAGGAACGATATGTGGTAAAACGAACAACCGTGTAGTGCATAATAGCGAGATGATTTACAAGGAAAAAAAAATATCATCTCCCAAAATAAACTATACATTTGACTGTTTCCCTCAATAAAATGTAATGCCTGATTATGACAATGAAAGGAAAATAGTGCCTTCACCTACCTGGCAACTTGATTTGAAGAGCTGTGATACGAAATAGAGATTGTTTACATAAGCTGATATCTGAAATGACAAAGAATATCATGTAAGTAAAAAGATCAATTCATTGTTTGAAAAGTGTGATCATATGTCACTGCAACCCATTAAAGAAATTGGGAAAACCTCAAACTATAAATCGGCTTTAAAAATCCACTTTTTCACGACTCATTTTATACTGCGTTGACTGTCATTTTTCTAGTTTTACTTTAGCAATGTGTATTTTGTTTCCCTGGTTAATTTTGACTATGTTCATAACGTAATTCATTATCTGTAAAGTGCTTTGAGATGCTTTAATGTTTGGTTCATGGAAAGTGCTCAACAAGTGAAATTTATTAAGATTATATGTCACGTGTACACAATGATCTATGTGCGCAAGGTGACTCATTCAAAATTTGTATCATACTTGCAATCTACTGATGCAGAAAATTGGGCAAAAGTCTATAATGGACAAAAGCCTATAATGGACAAAAGCCTATAATCAGGAAACATGCATAGAATTGGATGCTTTTGTTTGATTTACACGTTTAGGAGATTTTAATGGCCTCTCCAAATCGGAACTGGCACCACTGGCTATTTTGATGTACAAAAGTTTGATTACAAAAAAAAGTAATTATAATAATACGAATAACAACTGCAACACACAACAACAACAACAATAATAATAATAATAATAATAATAATAATAATAATAATAATAATAATAATAATAATAAAATAATAATAATAATGATAAATCATGATCATACGAGGGGAAAAAAAAAGAAGAAAAAAAACAAAACAAAAAGAAAACAAAACAGAGTGGTCTATATTTTACAATTTTCTAAAGAGAAATAATAATTTTTTTGTAAATATTTGAATAAACACAGAAATCGACATTGTCTTTATGACAGTGTAAAAGATGACAAGGTAAGTTTTGATGTGACAAAAATCCAGTTGTAAATATTTGAATAAACACAGAAATCGACATTGATACAGAGAGCAAAGCAAACGTGTCAACGAGTTAGGGTGATAACACACCACTATTAAGGGTGACAACACACCACTATTACCACTGGATCAACGAGTTAGGCTGACAACACACCACTATTAAGGGTGACAACACACCACTATTACCACTGGATCAACGAGTTAGGGTGACAACACACCACTATTACCACTGGATTCTCTAGAAGACAGACCTCTATGTCTCAAACAATACAAGATGATAGACACTCAACGTGATGGAATAATCTACCTTTATTGGTAAGAGCCTTCTCAAGTCTTTCATGGAGTTTGATTTGTATGGAGTCGAGATTGTCACAGAAATCAAGCATGCCTCTCACCTGATTAGTAGAATAATAGAAATAAATATCAATGTCAATATGAAGGTAACACATTGGTAAGCAAGCACTGGTATGCAGATTTTAGGTGTCGTATGACACTCAACTTGTAATGTGTAGGTCCAAATAGATTCCTGCTTTGGACAATGCAAATTTTTTCTAAAAAAGGTTATTTACTCACATTTTTCAAGCATACCCAGGTGTAAATTGAATACCTAACTAGCAAGGGGCTAAACCAAGTCATCCAGAAAAGGACAGAAATCCATATAAAAGTGACAAACAGAAGAGTTGGAGGCAGTAGGAGGACTTGGGAAGAAGAAGAAGAAGAAGAAGAAGAAGAAGAAGAAGAAGAAGAAGAAGAAGAAGAAGAAGAAGAAGAAGGAGAAGAAGAAGAAAAAGAAGAAGAAGAAGAAGAGGAGGAGGAGGAGGAGGAAGGAAGAGAGAGAAGAAGAAGAAGAAGAAGAAGAAGAAGAAGAAGAAGAAGAAGAAGAAGAAGAAGAAGAAGAAGGAAGAAGAAGAAGAAGAAGAAGAAGAAAGAAGAAAGAAGAAAAGAAGAAGAAGAAGAAGAAGAAGAAGAAGAAGAAGAAGAAGAAGAAGAAGAAGAAGAAGAAGAAGAAGAAGAAGAAGAAGAAGAAGAAGAAGAAGATAAAGAAAAAGAAGCTGAGGAAGTAAAAAAAAAAGCACAGGAAGAAGATGATGAAGAGTTTTGATGTGTTATGTGTACTACTCACCTCTCCAAGATATCGACTTCTCACTGACAAGTTTGTCATAAAGTTTGAACTCTCTGATTTGACTGTGCCAGGTCTACGCTCTAGAGATGCAGTCTGCAACAAGAGGATGGTAATGATAATGATAGTGATGTACAGTACAGTACACTGGCCTGTAAATGGCTGGTGAAAAAATTGTCGGAACTTTTTGATCACATGAAAATAGACCAAAAGGACAAAAATATAGATTAACAAACACAACACAGATATGACAAATCAATTGACTAGTCAAATCATGCAATTTTTCCCCAACTCATTCATAATAAAATAAACAGGTCATTATTTTATGGTATAAGAAAAAAAAATATCCACTTATTTGAGAGATTGTTTTGTTTGTTTTTAAGGGTTTTACGGCGCTTGCAACACATTAAGGTCATATCAGCACCAGTAAAAAGGAAGAAAATGGGACAGTAAAAAGTTCTAGAATTACAATTAAAGCACAAAAGAAAAGGTAAGACAAAGGGGAATTGGTTGAAATAGGAAACAGATGTAAATTCCAAGAGCACACCGTCAAGTACTTCGTTTGAGATCACCTAAAAGTCTCATCCAGACACAAGCACAGGTCCCAACTAAGAGGAATACACTCAAAGGTTTACCAATCATATAATATAATATGTAAACTAAACAATGCATAACAGAGAGATGATTTATAAGGAAAAAAAATCATCTCCCAAAACTATAACTATACATTTGACTGTTTTCCTCCCAGCCAAGGAACTCCGGCAAGGGTCAGGAGTAAGTAATCTCATTCCAAGACAAAGACAGAAAGCATGTTGGAAAGCAGATATAAGGGGATAGAAGACACAGTATGTACCCCCTGCCCACTATGCTTATTTGAGAGAGTGCAGACATTTCTGGTCCCAGGTCAGAGTTAGTTGTCAAATGAAAGGAAGAGAACAAGTCCTATTTGTTTGAAGGATGTGTCATGCTTGACACGAGGAGCTGCATTGTCTTCACTCCTGTTGGTGTTAATTTTTTAAGCTGATTCTTTTGTATATTTATATTAATTCTCATAGAAGAAGAAGAAGAAGAAGAAGAAGAAGAAGAAGAAGAAGAAGAAGAAGAAGAAGAAGAAGAAGAAGAAGAAGAAGAAGAAGAAGAAGAAGAAGAAGAAAGAGAAGAAGAAGAAGAAGAAGAAGAAGAAGAAGAAGAAGCTGAAGAAGAAGAAAGAAGGAAGAAGAAGAAGAAGAAGAAGAAGAAGAAGAAGAAAGAAGAAGAAGAAGAAGAAGAAGAAGAAGAAGAAGAAGAAGAAGAAGAAGAAGAAGAAGAAGAAGAAGAAGAAGAAGAAGAAGAAGAGGTGCGGATGTGTGTAAAGGAGGAAAAGAGAAAAAATTAAACAATCACAGTCGTGAGGAAAGAAAACTCCCGCTGAGAGCAGTCAATCACCTTTCAAAGAAAAATATTTATTTCGTACTCATCATTCCGGTTGACTATCAACTGGATATAAAGGAAGCAGCGTCTGGTGGAGTGTGAATTGACAAGATGGAATGACCAGTTTGATTTGTCTTTGACGCAACAAATAAAAAGTTTCTTTTTTTTTTTTTTTTTAAGTCAGCGCTTGAAATCGAATAAAAACTGATTTTTTCAAGGCACAAAATAAAACTCTTTCTTTTTTGTTGGTTCTGTCTTTTGATGTTACGAATTTTATTTTTACTAATAATTTTTTTTTTAAAGTCAGCACTTAACAGAATTTATCAAGCAAAATCGTACTGTTGGAAATCCGACAATTATCGGAGGCTTTACAGGCCTGAGTACATATTACACTCTACTATGATAGTAAGGCACCTACAGGGTGCAATGCTTCAAATACAACTGTTATGATGCATGGTTTAGGCCCTCAACTAATTTTATCCAGCACCTTTTGTGCTTGGTCAGGTGTCCCAAGTTGTCAGACTTTTGTTTTCAACGTCTATGAAATGGGGGCTATGTTAATTTCCACAATACAGTTGTGTAATAAGTAAAATATAATTATGTATAGATAGAACGAAATTGACGTCAGTCAGTGAACCCAGCGAAGCGGGTCTGGTGGTCTAGTAAAATATAATGATTTAAAGTATGAGGACAACATTAAAAATTTAAAGGTTAGTAAATAATTTAAAGATTGCTAATTAGACAAATATGATAAATTTAGATAAGATCTGCATTAAAAAAATAAAATAAAAGTGTAATTTTAAATGTTAAATTACCATACTTTTTTTTTTTTTAAAAAGAAGGGAGATAACTCTATGCGTCTAGCGCAAACGGTGGTCTAGATAACTCTTTATGTGTCTAGCGCAGACGGTGGTCTAGATAACTCTTTATGTGTCTAGCGCAGACAGTGGTCTAGATAACTCTTTATGTGTCTAGTGCAGACGGTGGTCTAGATAACTCTTTATGTGTCTAGCGCAGACGGTGGTCTAGATAACTCTTTATGTGTCTAGCGCAGACGGTGGTCTAGTGACATCAGTGATTGGTTAGTTTATTTACATAGAAATAAAAGCTATTATGAACATGTACTCATCCATTTTAATTATTATTTTACTGTATTGTGGAAATTAACATAAATCGAGACAAATCTTTTGAGCCTTCAACTTTGATCTTTCCTGCAGATATTTGCCAGTAATTCTGTGCTTGATAACAATTAAACCTTGGATGTACGGAACAATGTTGACCCCCAACCCGATTTTTAAAAAAAAGAATTGATAGATTATTATAACTGACAATTTAAAATGATGTCATCCTCTTTTGTTGCGGATGTGCTAGAATTGTGTCATATCGGAAGTCAAGGCTTGGAAGCGACTGGCAAAATGGAGGGCATGAATAGCCATCCAATTTGTTGAAAACGATCAGAATCGTGACAAACTGGTTTACAATAGCGCGAGTGATCAAAATTTTAACCATTCAGATATGGCAGAGTTTCCAGTTGGCTTGTGAGAAATTCCTTAGGCATCACATACATAGATAGAAACAGATGGAGATTTTTAGTATTTAGATATCAGAAATGTATCAATGGTAAAATTGCAACATTCCATTCAAATGCTTTCATGGTGCAGACTTCATAGCCTACCACATAAATCTTTATTCAAACAGCCTGGATGAAAACTTTCGATAACAAAACACTACAATCCTGAGCTGATTTGTCAACTGATGTCCAGATTGATGAGCTGTTTGTTTGTTTGTTAACGTTTTTAGGGATTTTACAGCCTTTGCGACACTATTGGGTCATTTCAGCGCCAGTAAAAAGGAAGATGATAAGAGAAAATTTGAAGATCTGAAATTAAAAGCACCAAAGAAAAAGTAAGACAAATGGGATTGGCTAAATAGGGAACGGAAGATTCCACAAGCAATCCATCGTGTGGCTATGTGGTCTAGTGGTACGACACTCGCTTTTGGATTAGAAGGTCCTGGGTTTCGAGCCTTGCTCTGCACATAGTTGAGTCCTTGGAAAAGGCTATTTACTCACATTCTTTCACCATACTCGGGTATAAAATGAGTACCTGACTGTTAATAGCATTGTCTTTGTTGGAAAAAATTGCAATATCGCCGAACAGGTGTCATGACTCGTTCTACATGTTATGTATTGCTGTTGGTCAGGGATCCTTCGTAAAGTGCTTTGAGCACGTTTAGTGGATATTGCGCTATATAAAAGCTCATGTTTTTTTCTTTTTTTTTTTATGAGCCAATTTTGACATTACCTGAAATTCCCACCAAGGCCCAAGTAATGTATCCTGCTATGAAGGAAACACTAAATTTCTTACACAGTACAATATATAAAAAATCATAAATATGGCAGTATATAACAGAGATGATTTACAAGGAAAAAATAAAAATGGTCAAAAAAGGAGCTTCATATGTAATTGCCTCCCATCTAAGATCCTCGCTAGGACCAGGAAAAAAAATGAAGAAATCTCAATTCAGAACAAAAAACAACATGGAAAGGGGAAACTGATATTGACGATAGAAGACACAGTAAGTGACCTCTCTGCCCCCAATGGGAGGTCAGAAGACTCCACCCTGAGATTGCTGAGATGAAAATCCATTAAAACAGAGGAAAAAAAAACAACCATAAGAATGATTTATTTGGTTTGTGAAATGCATGGAAGTCTTTCGTGGACCACCTACACTTACCCCTGTCGGGACAAGACTCCTTTGATATCCAGCATGAGCTAAAACACTTTCCATAGCCATGACCAGACCACTTTGCTGTGTCAAGCCCATTCCATCTTTGTCCATCTGTAACACATACTCTATCAGGTGACTACGAACAGTGCTTGGTGCCCATTTCATTGCCTCTTGAAGAATGGTGGAGCTGCGTGCTGAGAAATCCTTCACCACTTGCTGTAGAGTAAAGCCGTCAATCGTATTTCAAATTTATTATTTAAAAAATAAGGAATTATCTTAACTCATATAGATAATGTATATATCTTTTACTAAAGTCAGAGCTATTACTGGTCAGTTAGTAAATAATTATACCTAAGCAAATGTGAGTAAAGGGCCATTGGTCACAAGCCAAAGGCCATATTATTGAACCACAACACAAACATTCTGCTCTTGAATTCTGTATGATGTAGTGGACATGGCCACTACTTACAAAACTAAACATAATTAGTTTTAGTGATTTTAAACGTGATTTAAAAAAAAAAGAAAGAAAGACATATTTCAGGCTAAGAGTCAACAAGGCACAGATTTTCCTGATGTGATGGCATCAAAGATTAACTGAGCACTCATAAACATCTGATTAAAGGCAAATAATAAGATAGAATATAAGGAGGTAAAGAAGATGATGATGAAGAAGAATAATAAAAAGAAGAAGAAAAGGAAGAAGAAGAAGAAGAAGAAGAAGAAGAAGAAGAAGAAGAAGAAGAAAAGGAAGAAGAAGAAGAAGAAGAAGAAGAAGAAGAAGAAGAAGAAGAAGAAGAAGAAGAAGAAGAAGAAGAAGAAGAAGAAGAAGAAGAAGAAGAAGAAGAAGAAGAAGAAGAAGAAGAAGAAGAAGAAGAAGAAAAAGGAGGAGGTGGGGGAGGAGGTGGGGGAGGAGGAGGAGGAAAAGGTGGGGTGAGGGAAGATGGTGGTTTTTTAGGTTTTATTTATGTTTGGCCAGTCATACATACATCCCTAGAGGACATGCTCTCCATTATTCTTAACTTGTACGGAGTGTCCGGGATCTCAATCTCTGGTGCGTCCTCATGAGGATCCTAATGGATAAGTAGAAAGTTAATATATCAAGATATTGCAAGCAAGTAATGCATAATATTATTGGGGGATGGGGAAGAGGTGAAATAGCCAAGTCAATAAGCCATTGCATATTACTACTTCTACTACTACAACTACTAATGCTACCACCACCACTACTTTTAATTCTACTATTACCACTACTGCTACTACTGTTACTGTTACTTCTTCTACCACTATCACCAACACTCATACCATCACCACTACTACTAATTCTATTAGTATTAATACTGTTACCACGACTACTATGACTGCTACAACTACTATTATTCCAACATAGCATCATCACTGTATATTTGTAAAAAAAAAAAAGGGGGGGGGGGGGGGGGGGGGGGCTTATGAAAAGTGTAGCTGGAAAATATTATTCAGACATTAACGGGGAAATCTTTACTTTTAGCTATCTGTCTTGGCCTAATAAGCCACTCCAGCTAATAGCCTGGTAATGTTGTCACGCAGGGGTGGATTATTAGGCGTTGACCACTGTAGTAGAAGTAATAGTAGTGTAATGGATTATCTCATCTCCCCCAACGAAAAGACAAAATACCTCCCTGACCATCTGAGAGCTATCATAAAGCACATTGTGAATGTCTTCCTGTCGGGTGATCAATGATTTTTCTTGCAGTACATTGGAATCAGATTCACAGTGCAAACATGCCTTGTATCCTTGTCAAACCAAAAGCTAGCAGTGCCTAAATGTTTCATGACAATTAATCTAATAGGGGCAAGACACTCCATGCAGGTGATAAGGTCATTTAGGACGTTTTTGTTTGTACTACTACTACTACTACCACTACGGCAACAATGACGACTACAACTACTACAACAACAACTACAACAACTACTACTACTATTGCTACTACTACTACTATGACTACTACCACTAATACACCACTTCTTCCACTACCAGTATTACGACTTCAACTGCTGCTTCTACTAATATATACTGGTGCCTCTATACAACTCACCATGTCCAGAGCATTGCAAACAACTTGTAAAATGTCTAGCATGGTCCTTAAAACGGTTCCACTCCACAACAAATGGGGAAACCTGAGAAAAGCCAGAGATGAATAGAATAAGAATAGAACCAATAGATTGTTATAGCACTGATGCCATCAACGGTTAAATACAAATAGAGTTCTTTCTGTGAAGTTACTAACCTTCAGGAACTAGGATAAATGTGTTTATTAAGCAGAGAGTGAGATAAGAAGAGCAGTAAGATATAATTTTTTTTAATGTTTGAGTAAGTGTAGCATATTTACAATCTGATGTATGATTAAACAGATTTTATATGTAAGAGCATATTATTATTCTCATAACATTGATTTACATCAGCATATGTTGTATACAAATAAGTGATACTTATTCTCAAATTAATGCTATCAGCACAAGATGAATACAGATATCAAAATAATTCTTATTTTCATTGCACAATCTGAATACAAATTTATTAAAAATATTCATTCTCATAGTGGTGATGTCAGCATAAGTTGATAACTTTAAAAAATTTTTAACTTTTAAAAATAAAATAATTAACTTATTTTTTAAAATCAGCCCGGAATTAAGTGCTCAGTAATTTTACTCCTAGTCTTTTGTCATTTGTAAACTGTACACATTCAATAACAATATTTTGAGTCGTTAAAATAAGAGTTTATTTTTTATCAATTCATTTTACTTCTCAATTGAAATTTTTCAACAGATTTTCACAGATAAAATGATCCCACGATCTGGAACCTGACTACAGATCTGGATAAAGTGAATTCAATACGTACCTATTCACAAATTTAGAGATGAATTTATCAGCCATCAGTCGAACTCTTTTGTAAGAGTGATTAAACTTGACAAGAAGCAGCTGGGCGAAAGCTTCAATTTGATGTTCTTTTTCTTCTGTCTTTGGCTGAGGAAAGACATAATGCTTGAGAAACTCTTCCTCGCGAACTACTGTTACTTACAGAGAAGTTATAGCTGGTGGCCATAATTGATCCAAATAGTAACATTTAATTCACAAGCTAACAGTTAAAAGAATCTAATCCACAAATTGTGACAAGGAGAAATTGTTCCACTGATGGAGTCATCACAATATTCAAGTTCTACAGATGATAACTCTTTAAAACATGTTATAGACAAGGGGTCCCAAAAGCTCAAAAGCTGGAGAAGATTCAAATCCAAATAAAGCCATGGGGGGGGGGTCACTTTTTTAGTTATTGGGAAGCTGGGTCAGTCATGTCTTGGGGAATGTACGACGGTGAGTCCAAAACTAATGGGACAAATCTCCTACTGAGTTCATTTCTTTTTCATATGATTTCATATTTGGCTCAATTAAACTTACACAAGTACTCTTTAAACTAAAAGTTGAAAATTTTAATTCTGTCAAATTTATGGGAGTTGAAAATGGCTGTCCCCACGAATGTCCATCAGTGACAGGAAGCTGTCATTGAATTTTTTGATTCCGTAGAAGATACCTCGAGTAACATTTTTAAACACTTAGGCAAAGTTTATAAAACTCAGGCATTTTGTAGAGGCAGTATATTAGTTGGGTTGAACGTGTATCTCGTCATTTAGAAGAAAATGAGATGCAATCCACCACCTAATCTGACACCCCCTCAACCATGTCTTCAATTTAATGATGGTCGCCGTCTAATCAGTATCAACTCAGTGAATCAAATAAAGACAGAAGTATTGATCAGATCTGATAGAAGAACTTCTCTTGATGAGAAAACCGGTACAAAGAGACATTGATGTGACTGAAAGCAATAATTCGTCGAGTTAGACCGGATTTGGAGATGAAACAAATACTGTTTCTTCATGAAAATGTCCCTCCACACACAAATGTCAGATTTGGAGATGAAACAAATACTGTTTCTTCATGAAAATGTCCCTCCACACACAAATGTCAGAAAAAGGGAGGTGATCACATCATTTTGATGGACAACGCTGTCTCACCCTCCGTATTCACCAGACTTGATACTTTTGGACTTACATCTTTTTGGTCCACTGAAGGAGTCAATGAGGGGACATCGCTTTAAAGATGATGAAGAAGCCAAGCCATTAGTGAAAAATTGGCTTAAAGTTCAGTCAACTCAGTTTTACGAGAATGGGATACATGCCCTTACAATAAGGTAGACTGTGGATATGTTGAGAAGCAGCGTTCTACTCAACTAATGCCAAGCTTTAATTTGAGGTATGATGCATGGTATTGATTCAATTTGTTTTAAAGTACTAAGCACAGTCCCATTACTTTTTGACTCACCCTCGTACTTTGTGATTAATAGAACTATAAATGAGCTCTACAAAAATTGACTGAAATTTGTCAATAAACAGAAGACACAAGTTTTAAAATAAATAAGTTTAGTATCAAAGAGAAATTAATAATAGACAATGTCAATAAAATGACAAGTGTTATCACTTAATATAGGTGCTTTGATGTAGAAGTAGAGGGGATGCCAAATATGCAAGTCATTCATATAAGTATAGATGACTTAGTAATTTAAAAAAAAAAAACAAAAAAACAATGGTGAAAACTGATGAGGTAAAGACAGGCATAGGTGTCACAATGAAGCATAAGCACTCTTTAAAGCATAATATACCCGTATGATCATACTTCAAACAACTTAGATATAGTTATACTTCAGATTCATTCATCTGACTACGTTTGTGTTTGTTTTGTTTTATTCTTTCTTGTGAATTTGACTTATTGGCTGATTCCAGTCAAGTGACTGAGGAATACAGGTCTAGATTGATACAAGGGAAGCATGCAATAGAAACCATCTGTTGATTGCTACAGAAACCAGAATAAACCTTGGCTGAATGGGTCTAATACCTCTAAAGGAAATATTACAACTATTTATGAATTCTATTATGTAATTACAACTATTTATGAATTCTATTATGTATGACCTCATGAAAGGTACTATTGCTTTAACTGTAAGCTAGCAACAGTGAGATGTACAAAAAATTGTTGGTTTAACATGTGAAATCCTTACCTTTTCATCTAAAACATCCAAATATTGAAATCCTTACCTTTTCATCTAAAACATCCAAATATTGAAATCCTTACCTTTTCATCTAAAACATCCAAATATTGAAATCCTTACCTTTTCATCTAAAACATCCAAATATTGAAAT
>NC_088362.1:94548399-94610899 GCF_034508935.2 Berghia stephanieae | reverse complement strand
CCTCTGGGGAGGTTCACTATATTCAAAAACTTTATTGGTTTTAGGTCATGGCATTTGAACAAAAAATAATTCATCAGTATGTGGTTTTATCTTTGATTAGCAGGCAAGCCGTCATTACTGTTAACAGCGTTGTCTTTGTCAAAAAAATTGTATTATCGCTTAACAGGCGGCATGTCCCGTCCTACATGTTAAATGTTGCTGTTGACCAGGGACCCCTTGTAAAGCGCTTTGAGCACATTTAGTGGATATTGCGCTATATACAGCTCAATTTTATTTTAAAAATTTTTTTACTGTTGACAAAGATACAGATATCTCTAGTTGACCCAAGTACAATTACACTATACTAACAAGGCAGAGACGATGGTGAGGTCATCATCCTGACTGGTTCATGTGTATATCTTTTTTGGACCCCAGCCTGAATAATCAGGTCCAGTATTGGTTAAACCACAAGGGTTTTACAACATTTCCCTTTATTTAATCTTGGGCAACTTGAAGTGTTTTCTATATAAAAGATTGAAAGATCCTAGTTTGACACCATCTCTGACCTTTTGACTCGTTTGTGAATCCCATGACAACTGAATACTGCCAAAAGTCCCTGAAAAGCTTATGGAGTCGCCTATTTGGTTCTTTGATGGCCGGCAGACGTCGAAGGAGCTGGAATGAGAGAGAGACGTATAAATACAATATCAATATTAAAGTTTTTTTATAATTAGTAAAGTTGAACTTGAGATTCAATCCAATTGCCAAAGACAAATGAGGTGGATGCTTCCTGATATCCCCTTACTTCCAAGACAATTTAATAAGAATTTAAGGAAAATTTTAAGATTATGTGGGAAAGGTTTAGTGGTTTTTAAAATGTCCATTTTTGTTGCTGTTTTCATTTCATGACTTGGAAAAGCTTAAAATAAATAAATAAATTTAAAAATAAACAAAATAAAATAATAATAATAATAATAATAATAATAATAATAATAATAATAATAATAATAATAATAATAATAATAATAATAATAATAATAATAATAATACACATTTATATAGCGCTCATTCTCGTGTAAAACACAAGCTCAGGGCACTTTACAATATAAATATCAATTTTAAGTGAAAAAAAAAATAATAACAACAATAATAATTCATAGCCAAATCAAGGATTCATATAGAGTCAAGAAAAACAAATACAGTAAAAATGTGTCTTGAGATTCTTTTTAAAAGTAGGTAAAGACTTGCACTCCCTCAGACCACGTGGCAGTTCATTCCAAATCTTGGGGCCGAAACAAGCAAACGATCTATCACCAAATTTTGTTCTTGATCTTTTTTCCGAAATTTTCGTTTGGTCATTACATGATCTTTAAAGTGTAATTTTCAAATTTACACATGATCACGTGATCTGTGAGATATGCCAGTCCTATACCAGCCAAACACTTATAAACAAGACACGCTGCTTTGTAATATGTGCGCTTTTCAATGGGCAACCAATGGAGAGATGCCAACAAAGGGGTTGCATGATCAAATTTTTTTTTGCCAAAAACTAATCTTGCTGCACTGTTTTGCAGCAGTTGTAATTGTTTAATAGAAGCCTGAGGCAAGTTGACAAGCAGCGAGTTACAATAATCTAGTTTTGAAAAAATGAGGGAAACAACCAGTGTTTTACATGTTCCAATTGCAATATACTGACGGATCGAACTGATTTTCTTCAATTGAAAGTATAAAGATTTAAAGAGAGCAGAAATGTGAGCTGACATTCTCATTTCTGAATCAAAATAGACACCCAAATTTTTCACAGTCTTTGAAACTTTGATCTTTTCACCCCCAATCAACACCTCAAGACCATCATTCACCTTCAACTGCCCTCTATTTCCCACAATCATCACTTCTGTTTTTGACTCATTCATTTTCAACTTGTTTGCATCCATCCACTCTTTCACATCCGTCACACATTCTTCCACACGTTTCACAATATTTTCGAGATTTTTAGTTTTATCAGTAGCATAAAGTTGCGTATCATCTGCATAGAGATGATAGCGCAGCCCATGACCAGTGATGACATTAGATAATGGAGAAGTATACAAAACAAAAAGAATTGGACCCAAAACAGAGCCTTGAGGAACACCAAAAGACAATGTATGTTGACGAGAAAGTTTATCTAAAATCATAACCTGTTGCTTTCTGCCATCTAAATAAGATTCAAACCACTGCAAGACAGTCCCAGACAAGCCAAAAGTTATATTAAGTCGTTTAATGAGAATACCGTGATCAATAGTATCAAACGCCGCCGAAAGGTCTAACAATGTCAGAAGAGAAACAGAACCTTTATCTAAAACATCAAGCAAATCACTCGCAACACAGCACAGAGCAGTTTCTGTGCTGTGGTAAGAACGATAAGCTGACTGAAATTTTTCCCATAGATTGTTTTCATGGAGATGTTGTGAAAGACGTCTGAGTACAACTTTTTCAAGGATTTTAGAAAGAAATGGCAGATTTGAGATGGGACGGTAGTTACTAAGGTCATTTACATCGAGATTTTGCTTTTTTATGAGAGGCTTTACAATTGCATGTTTATAGATATCTGGGACTTGTCCTGAGATAAGTGACTGATTTATAATATAAGTTATGCAAGGTATCAATTCAGGAAGACATAATTTCAAAATATTAGTTGGTAAAGGATCTAAATCACATGACTTCAAGGAAGATGAAATAATTATTTTAGAAATCTCTTCTTCAGTTGTTTCTTTAAAACAAGAGAATCCCTGTGAACCCGAAAAAGAGTGGAAATTTATATCTTCATTTTGCACGAGGTCCAAATTGTTCCGAATTTTCGATAT
Source organism: Berghia stephanieae (assembly GCF_034508935.2). Lineage (NCBI taxonomy): Eukaryota > Metazoa > Mollusca > Gastropoda > Nudibranchia > Aeolidiidae > Berghia > Berghia stephanieae. Next base: position 94,608,077 of record NC_088362.1, on the reverse strand, counting down.
TTTTCCCGAAAAGAAATCTGAAAATGCATCCAGCTGCTTTTCTACCGGGATATTAGTGGGTAGACACATGCCCTTTTCTTCCCCTAAAAGTTCTTTTGAAACAGAGAAAAATTCCTTAGTGTCCCTCACTGATGACAGTTTCGTGTTATAATAGTTTCTTTTTGCTTTTTTGCAGGTGGTTTTATACTTATGCTTTTTTGCTATATATATCAGCCGGTCAATCTCAAGGCCCGATTTTCTCCACGATGCCTCTGCATTCCTTTTTTCCCTTTTGGCAGTTTTTTCACTCTGGTTAAACCACGGAGACGGTTTCCTGGAATTTATTATTCTAGTTGTCTTTGGCGCATGCCTGTCGATGACATTGCGCAGTACCTCGTCCGTTTTCTGTGCTGATGGTATATCCATTCTTCCTAGTTCCTCTGACAGATTGTTTTTGAAGGAACTAATGTCTATTCTTTTAGTATCCCTAGACACTATCTTGACTTTCTTTGCTTTCTCTTTGATGCATTTGAGAGTTGCCAGAATCAGATTGTGGTCTGAAATTTCTTTTTTGATATTTTTAATTGATTCAACAAGCGAGGGTGTATCAATGATGAACCAGTCCAAGATGTGCCCCAATCTTTGAGTTGGAGAGGTCACTAACTGAGTCAGGCCATGTTCATTCAGCATATTTTTTATAATTTTTACGAGACTATTCTGATCAACATCAAACTGAATATTAAAATCGGCGATAAAATTTTTTCGCTTATTTGATGTGTCTTTTGATACAAAATCTGAAAATTCGTCAGCAAATTCATTGTCTCAGTTTGTTCTTTTTGCTTGGGGGTGGTCTGTAGATACAAGTGATTAAAAATGAAATTTGAGGGTAGGTCAATGTGGTTTGGACACACTCGAAACTTTTGAACGAAATTGGCCTGTTTTGTATTTTAGACGAAAGAGCGTGTTTGTATATGATGGCGATACCCCCTCCTGATCGTCCATTTCTTGGGAACGATTCCATATTGTAGCCGGGAGGTGTCATTTCTTTCATTATAGGTTCATCACCGAACTGACGCAACCATGATTCAGTTATACGAGGGCTCTTTCAGAAATAACCGAAAAATGCCCATTGCTCAGCAACCAGTGGAGATTTATTAATTCTGTAAACGACATGATATTCCTTATTTCCTTACGGATATTCCCAGAAATTATGAAGTGCATCATTTTGCACAATGAATTTCTAGACGATTTTAAAGATGGCGGCCCACCTTGAAACTTGGTCAAAGGAGGAAATCAGAGCTGTCATACGTTTTTTGAACGCCAAAAGTCTGAATCCTACCGAAATTCATAAAGAACTTCAGAGTATATATGGTGAGCATGTTATAAGCCGTACACAAGTCTATCACTGGTGTAATTTGTTTGAAGCCGGCCATTCCGACTTGACAGACAGGGAAGGGAGAGGGAGTTCGATAACTGCGACGTCAGAAGACAATGTGAAGCGAGTTGATGAGCTTATTCGTCAAGACAGGAGGTTGAAACTTCATGAAATCGCAAGCAGTCTTGAAATTTCGGAAACTTCTGCCCATAGAATTGTATTTGATGAACTTGGCTACAGAAAAGTCAGCGCAAGATGGGTTCCTAAGCAATTGACAGACAATCATAAAGAACAAAGATTGGACATCTGCAGGGAACTTTTGAGAAGAAGCAAGAGCTCACGCAGGGTTCACGGGCATACTGCCAACGCCGGCGGAGACTTTCTAGGGTACGATGTGACTTTTCTTGACAGCATAGTCACCGGTGATGAGACTTGGTTGCACCATTGCACCCCAGAAACAAAGCAAGATTCGATGACATGGAAACATCCATCCTCACCTGTCGCGAAGAAATTCAAAGTCATGCGGTCAGCAAATAAAATAATGGGAACTGTTTTCTGGGACAGTCGTGGTGTTATTCTGTTCGAAACCTTACAACCTGGAGAAACAATCAATGCTGCAAGGTACTGCCAAACTCTTGACAAGCTTAGGGAGGCCATTCGCAGAAAGCGCCCAGGGCAGTTGACCAACGGGGTCATTTTGCAACACGACAACACTACACCCCACACAGCACGAGTGACGCAAGGTTGGCTAGAGAAATATGGAGGGAGATTTTGCCACACCCACCACAGTCCAGACCTCGCACCATCTGATTATAACCTCTTTGGGCCACTGAAACGTGAGCTGGCAGGAAAGCGCTTTGATGTCGATGAAGAGCTTGTTGACCATGTGTGGAAATGGCTACAAAACCTTGACGGAAATTTCTTCCGAGAGGGTATCTATTCCATGGTGCGGCGTTGGCAGAAGTGTGTCGACAGACTTGGCTGTTACGTAGAGAAATGAAGGACGAGTCAAGGTATGAACGCGTGCAAGAATTTTGTTGATAGCATAAAAATCGCGGATTTTACAGGCATTTTTCGGTTAATTATGAAAGAGCCCTCGTATATAGAATATCGATATCGTGTTGATCTATGACATCGATTATATCGAATGTCTTGTTTCTCGATGACTGTGCGTTAATATGGCCAATACAAATGTTATGATTTCCATGATTTGGTCTTGTGTCATTTGTCAATATTTTTTTAATAAAACCCAAAAAAAAAGACAAAAAGGGGAGAGAGAGAGAGAGAGAGAGAGAGAGAGAGAGAGAGAGAGAGAGAGAGAGAGAGAGAGAGAGAGAGAGAGGGGGAGAGAGAGAGAGAGAGAGAGAGAGAGAGAGAGAGAGAGAGAGAGAGAGAGAGAGAGAGAGAGAGGGAGAAAAAATAATCGAAACCCAACTCACCACAGAAATCACGGGAATGAGAAGTCCCAAATTGCCAGCACTGGAAGAAGCCTGAAACATTTAGTATATTTAATAGAATACATTTTGACAAACAAACAAAAACAAATAAAAATGAATCCAAAAAACAAGAGCTGTTATACAGAGCAACATCCACTAAATGTTCTCCAAGCCCTAAACAATGGGTCCTAAACCAACAGCAAAACTTAACACATAAAAAAATGAGACACGACCCCAGTAAGCCACAACCTTCACTTTTTTCTCACCAAGAACAACTTTCTTACCTGCCCGGCACTCATTTTACATCTGAGAATGGTGCGAGAATGTCAGTAAAAAGCCTTTTCTTAGGACCCAAATTTGCGCCACCCACAGCAAAACTCGGGCCAGGCACATACAGGTCAGACGATGAGTGACACACGACATGACAATAAAAGCTGCACATATTTCCAATTACAAATAAAGACCATATCTACAACTCAAACTGTAAAATGCTGTAACGGTTACAGTTGTTATGTTAAAATTCAATTGCTCCATAAGTAAAGGAATCTTTCAAAGCTACAAGGACAAAATAAAGCAACATTTTATCCTGGTTTATGTGGAATTAAATGGTAAAATAATTTGCTACCCTGTAGATGGAACATCATATTTTCTTCACCGTAATTAAAACAATACATGACAAACTGATCTTTTTCATGATCTATAATACCAATTCCCTACGAATACTGGCTGTTATAAGCTGAGCACTGTAAAAAGTATTGAACAAAAAAGGATAAAACAGCTTCCAAAAAGAACAAAATACAGTAAAATTACTTTAAACTGAAAGAAGCTAAACTGAAAAATACCTTAAACCGCAAAGAATTTAATAAAATGTACTAGTTTCTTCATTATCTTTGTACTAATTCTTACGATGAACCGAAATACTTCTAAGCAGGACTTTCTTTGAACCGAAACAATTTGAGAGCACCTTCCCTTTTTCTCTCTCTATTTTTCTTTAAAAATTCGGGAAGGAGGCCACACGTAATAATGCCCGGCGATATTAAACAAAGAGTGTAAGTATAAGATGAGGGTGATGGGTGGGGTGGGGGGTAGGCAAACACTTCAATCACTGCACTTGGGCTTGGCCAACACCATAATCGCACAGACTGGAAAAGGAAGACAGCGGGTGACTGGCAGGCGAAAAATGAGGAAAGAGGGGGAGTTGGGATGTAGAATCACACAAGCGAGATGTTCTCGCTCGTGTGTTGATGCTTTGGAACTGACTGGATTTTCAACACGACAATAAGGAGGGAGGTGGTAGACAACTTACCATTGACATGCCATTTCATTTCCACTTTGTTTAAATGTGTGTGTGTGAGGGAGGGGGGGGGGGGAGGTTCTATGTAATTATGCCTTTGAACCTAATGGCTTTTCAACAAAAGAGAGATGTATAGTAGACAGCTTAGCAGTGATACACCTTTTCATTTCCATTTCACTTCACCTCTGAGTAGCTGCGCATCATTCATTATCAATTATCGCACAAAAACTTTCGATCTTATTTTAGCTTTGCATTTTACTAAAAGATGTCTAAAAGAAAGCAATGTGCTTACACGTTGGAGTTTAAAATCAAAATACTATGTGAAGTCGATGAAAAAAAAGTTGATCAAGACGGAGATATGTAAAATACACGGCATCCCGAACTCAACTCTTTCAACAATTTTGAATTGAAAACGAAAACCCCCAAAAATATTTTTAAAACACACAAAAAAAAAATAATTAAATAAATAGATAAATTTTTAATGGTTACGAAGACGGCATTTATTCAACAACTACGGGAAACCCATGATACGATTAAATGAGCAAATTCCTTAAATAGTTACTACCCTTGAAAAACATTGCAAAACGGGAACTTGCTTTAAACCGAAATGGTTTAGAAGGTCCCCCAAATTTCGGTTTAAAGTAAATCCACTGTATGTTACACTGAACGTTTTGGCTCAAAACCCTTCTTCAGCCAACAACAACAATATTAAAAAATTTCTTTACCTCACTTAAAATCCAGGGAGAGAAGAAAACTATAGGGAAAAGTAAATATAACCGTCCTGTTTTTTGTTAACAATAGGGAAAAGTAAATATAACCGTCCTGTTTTTGTTAACAATAAGGAAAAGTAAATATAACCGTCCTGTTTTTGTTAACAACAGGGAAAAGTAAATATAACCGTCCTGTTTTTGTTAACAATAAGGAAAGTAAATATAACCGTCCTGTTTTTGTTAACAATAGGGTAAAGTAAATATAACCGTCCTGTTTTTGTTGACAATAGGGAAAAGTAAATATAACCGTCCTGTTTTTGTTAACAATAGGGAAAAGTAAATATAACCGTCCTGTTTTTGTTGACAATAGGGAAAAGTAAATATAACTGTCCTGTTTCTGTTAACAATAGGGAAAAGTAAATATAACCGTCCTGTTTTTGTTAACAACAGGGAAAAGTAAATATAACCGTCCTGTTTTTGTTAACAATAGGGAAAAGTAAATATAACCGTCCTGTTTTTGTTAATATCTGACAGAGGTTTTTGAGCCAGATGTTTTCCTTGTTAATTCTGGTTTTTTTTTGTTTTTTTTACAGCCATTAAATTCATTTTTGTTCAATGACTTTTACAATAACAGGATCTCAATTAGCAAGTCCTGGGTGTTACCATGTATCTATTATCTAAGAAAGAGAGAGAGAGAGAGAGAGAGAGAGAGAGAGAGAGAGAGAGAGAGAGAGAGAGAGAGAGAGAGAGAGAGAGAGAGAGAGAGAGAGAGAAGAGAGAGAGAGAGAGAGAGAGAGGAGAGAGAGAGAGAGAGAGAGAGGAGAGAGAGAGAGAGAGAGAGAGAGGAGAGAGAGAGAGAGAGAGAGAGAGAGAGAGAGAGAGAGAGAGAGAGAGAGAGAGAGAGAGAGAGAGAGAGGGGAGAGAGAGAGGAGAGAGAGAGAGAGAGAGAGAGAGAGAGAGAGAGAGAGAGAGAGAGAGAGAGAGAGAGAGAGAGAGAGAGAGAAGAGAGAGAGAGAGAGAGAGAGAGAGAGAAGAGAGAGAGAGAGAGAGAGAGAGAGAGAGAGAGAGAGAGAGAGAGAGAGAGAGAGGAGAGAGAGAGAGAGAGAGAGAGAGAGAGAGAGAGAGAGAGAGAGAGAGAGAGAGAGAGAGAGAGAGAGAGAGAGAGAAAGGGCTTCGGTACATGACGTAACTATAGTGATATATGCTTCAGTATTGTTGACCACAGTTTTACATTTCCCGTAATTTTATATCTTAGTTTAGGAAGTAAAGGAAAAGAATAATGAATTGTCTGATTTCAGGCAATTGCCTGAAGATTTACAGGCCTGGCTGATGCCTGGGTTATTCCAGACTTCCTTTGGAATATCTGGCAATTATGCTATGGTAGGCCTAAAGGGTAAGCGACACAAAAGAAATATCAAAAAGGATAAACAATTCACCTTCATCAATCCTGACACTTTCTCATTCATTCTCTTGGCATCGAGTCCCAGTTGTACAAACAACTCCAGAAGTCTGGAAAGCAAATCCACCTGTTCATTTTCTCCACTGATATTGGCTGCAATGTTGGCGTAGGCATTGATGACAGCTTGAGACACAAGACTGGGGAGATGGAGAAGAGAACTTTGGACATTTACAAGTAAGAGGTAGATACGGGAAATTTAAATTGGCTGCAATGTTGGCGTAGGCGTTGATGACAGCTTGAGACACAAGACTGGGGAGATGGAGAAGAGAACTTTGGACATTTACAAGTAAGAGGTAGATACAGGAAATTTAAATTGGCTGCAATGTTGGCGTAGGCGTTGATGACAGCTTGAGACACAAGACTGGGGAGATGGAGAAGGGAACTTTGGACATTTACAAGTAAGAGGTAGATAGGGGAAATTTAAATTGGCTGCAATGTTGGCGTAGGCGTTGATGACAGCTTGAGACACAAGACTGGGGAGATGGAGAAGAGAACTTTGGACATTTACAAGTAAGAGGTAGATAGGGGAAATTTAATTTGAAAAGCCATTTGAAAGTAAAGTAATCCTTCAGAGCGATGAGGCCCGTGGAGCAGGAATTCATCCTGATTCATAACAATTGCATGCCACTCTTTGGATAGGATTATAGTCTATTCCAATATACTTTTAGCTCATCCTGCAGACCTCTCTACCCAATCATTGCTGAGTTAAACGAGGGGTCAGAAAGGATCGAGACTGTACCAAAGACAGATACTTGTCAATTTGCTTGTGGATTAAGTGCTCAACCACTGAGAGTTGGGACCCCTCTTCAAAAGTAAGCAAGGAGTAAAAACTCCTTCAGAGCCATAAGAACAATGAAGCCAGAGTATACTTTTTTAGCCTTGGAGAATTAAAATCACTACAAATCTCACCGAAAACCCCGTAGCTTGTCGTCCACTTCAGTAACATTGTAAGGTGAGCTGCTCTCCACGCTGATCTGTGTAAACATGGTCATCACACCATGGTAGATGCTGGACTGTTAAAACAAAAACATTAAAATGTCAATTTCAAATCTAAAAAAATACAAAATAAGTAATGAGGAAAAGGTTAGGTCAAGGGCCTTTCATCTGACAATAAAATCAATACGGTGCGAATCCATTATGTCTGGTCTAAGATTACGAGAGCAGCTTTGATCTAAAAATGATTGAATTGCGATTTTGTCTCATTGTTCATGTTGTTCAGTTATTGGCTGAGGACACCTTCCTTCGTTGTATACTTTGTATCTATTTTTTTGTTCAACACTTTTTAGTACAAGCTTTCAAGCAGATGGCTATTTACTTTAAAAATTGAATTTACAAGTATAAAAATTGTGTAGCTCACAATACGTTTCATAGCAAGGAATCAATTAACATATGCCGATATCTGTTGGCGCAAAATTTTAACTGTAAGTTTGAAAAGAAAGTAATTATTGGTGTAATTTGTGCTTAAATGATACCAGCATTTAGCTTCTTACATCTGTCAATTGGTTTTTGCCAATATATTTGGAGACAGATCCACATAGACAGAGTCCAAATTCTTCTATATGTCCCAATAAAAAAAATGAGTTTAGAGAAAAACTTTTCCTTAAAATATTGAAAGCCGGTCCTTAGTTTGTCTCCAAGGTCTAAAAGGTTTATGAATTTTGGACAAGTCGGAGGATAATCTTATTTTGATCGATACAAAAAATGTTCTCTCAAAAACAAAATGTGTTTTGTCACTAAACAGCTTATAGGTAATTAGAATGTCATCACTCCCACTGACATAACCCAACTTCAACATTGAGTAGAGTCGTGAAATTTGTTTACAGTTTGCAAGTTATTCTTAATTACTACCTCAGCAAATGCACACGAAGACACCTTATAATTTTGCAAGTGCTTTAAAAAATACCAAGTCAGTCAATCAAACCAAAAACTTCCATGATGTTTGAACCAGAAAATAAAGCAGCAATTGCAAATTGAAATATTACTCTACAATCTCTATGTTCACTCACTTCCCCCAAAAAGTTAGGAAAAATAGAAATAAATTCAGATCCAAACATACTTATTTTTTTGATGACCAAGAGAGACAAGGTTTTGATTTACTACTAACTCCCTGCTTGATGGAGTTCCTGTCTATCTATTTCGTTTCCAAACACAGAGATATAAATGCAAACAGTATTTGAATAATTTGACCATCTGTCAGCACCAACACTAGTGTTAAGACTTACACAACCAGCCATGACCATACAGCCCATCTGGTCTACGATCAACACATCAAGCTGAGATGGGGGACTGCAGAATCTCTGTTGGAAAATCTGTAGCACAGACTTGACAATGTCTGGCTGGTCCTTCATCACCACGGCTAGGTGACCGAGTGTCAGGATGGTGTTGGTGGAAATCAGGTTTGACTCCCTAGAGAAAAAAAAAAGGAAAAAAAAAATTAATAAAAAAAAATTCAAAAAGACAATAATTTAAAATAAAAACCATATGGAATTAAAAACAAACAAACAAAGATTGATCAGAAACTACCGAATTAACCCAAGTGAAAAAAAAAATTAATTAAAAATTAACTTAACATCTTCAAAACTTGAACTTAATAAGTAAAAAAAAAAAAGTTTCAGGCTTCACCTCTTCTTCAAAAACATAAATCAGAACTACCAAAGGCTACAAAAATCTGAATGTTTACTCCCATAAATCTGAATTTAGAGAAAAAATAATTATGCTTATATTCATATGAACTGTCATGAAACTCTACATCCCTGCAAAAAGTTTTAATTCTCTTTTGTCTTCTGGCACTTCTCCTTTCACTTCCTTTCTGGTTATTGTCACTAAATAATACTTTAAAAACTAAAATTGTTATTGTCACTAAATAATACTTTAGAAACTAAAATTAATTGTTATTGTCACTAAATAATACTTTAGAAAATAAAATTAATTGTTATTGTCACTGAATAATATTTTAGAAAATAAAATTAATTGTTATTGTCACTAAATAATACTTTTAAAAATAAAATTAATTGTTATTGTCACTAAATAATACTTTTGAAAATAAAATTAAGTAAAACTCAGTTTCATTTCAAGCAAAACAAAAATAGTTTGACAAATTTTCCTTTAAAATTTTGGTTCTAATAACAAAATTTACAGGAAAAAAAAATTTAGACCTGATACGCCTTGAATTAAAAAAAAATTGGTACATACTGATTAAATCAGTACAAATTGCAGATCTGCCCAAACAGAAATACAATATGTCAAAGTCTGGAATGATTAGTCTTTATAAACATTTATTGTGCTAGCTGCTGTTGTTGTCATCGTTGGCTGAAATCTAAAACATTCCTTTTCATCTACTGTTTATTCTTGAAAATTTTACGGATCAAATCTTCAGTCGGCCTAGCATCTAATTACAAACGCGATGGAAAACATGAATGACTGGTTAAATCAAATAATAAATCTATTGACTAAAATCTAGCAAATAAGAAACCAAAGATTTGAAGACCAAAAGATGACAACAATTTTATGACTTCTATCAACATTAGTCGAGTATTTTATCCTCACTCGATCCTAACATCGACTATCTCAAAATCTCCAGTCACTACTTACAATGAGATTACCGATACAGACGTTTCAATTGAAATAATCTATCAACCCTTTAAAGACAACACTATAGTTCTAAACAAAAGTGAATCATTTTTCTTGACTAAAAATTATGCTTCAATTGTTTGGTCAAAATTATTTTGTATTACATTTAATTTTAAAAGGCGTTTTGTGTTGGGAATTCTATACTGACTCATGATGAATTTGGCTGTAGTTACCTTTGTCCCATCATTATCAACATTTTTCAGAGAAAATATTGATTCAAAGCTTTTGTTTTTTTACTTTTTCATGATTACAATAATAACATATTAGTATAGTGCTCTTTTCAAAGGCCTCAGACTGCTTGTAGTTTAATAAAACTATGTACATGCCGATTTTCTTTTACATTCAGCGATTGAGTATACACATTTTAAACATTTTGAATAGTCTCATAATTCTCTGTGGAAAGAGGACAGTATAGTGATAGAGGACTATAATTGAGGAGGTTAAACAGTTGATAACAAAAATCATGATTACTTTAAAACATTTTGATTTGACAGTTGAAAGAAATTGTAAACCTCATATAATGATGATGATTAAAGATGGATGATGATGATTAATGATGGATGATGATGATGATGATGATGATGATGATGATGATGATGATGATGATGATGATGATGATTAACGATGGATGATGATGATTAATGATGGATGATGATGATGATTAACGATAGATGATGATGATTAACGATGGATGATGATGATTAATGATAGATGATGATGATGATGATGATGATGATTAACGATGGATGATGATGATTAACGATGGATGATGATGATTAACGATGGATGATGATGATGATGATGATGATTAACGATGGATGATGATGATGATGATGATTAATGATGGATGATGATGATGATGATGATTAACGATGGTAGATGATGATTAGTGTTTGAACGATTATGACTGATATTACAGATGGTAAATTCATATAATCATTAAATATGATGATTTAAATGAATGTATGAATGATGATGATGATGATGATGGTAAAAGATGACAATGATCTAGTGTTTTGAGCACGTATTTAAAACTCTGCTTTAATACCTTTTTTTACAGAGTCAGGTCACACATTCAATATCTAATACATTAAATCTGTGACCATTTAAATGACATGTCATGAAATGGACTTGAGATACAAAATAAATAAATGGAAAAATAGATTAGTAAATGATAAAGGAAAGGTGATGAATCTCAATGTTAGACAAGTCATGCACATATCTGTTAGCAACCACTTCTATAAAACTTTCAATTTTCTCACAGAAACAGAATTCATACATATTACTCCCAGTTTTTAACGACGTTGTGAGAAAAATATGGGAGAAACTCACGGTGTTATTTCAAATCCAATTTGTTTTAAGCAGGAAAGTGAAATCAAACAACTTGACTTAAATGCCAACTACTATGAAATATTTGTAGGAATTCAAAATTTTAAGCTTCAACTATAAAATCAAATATTCTTACTTTATTGTATCAAAACTTTTTGAAAAAGAAAATTGGGTGCCATTGCAAATATTTTCAATAATTTGAGGGGTCAAAATCATCTTGTCAAGTGTAAAATGGTAATTCATAAAAGAAAGTGTAGGGATTACTGTTATTTTTATTTGGTTTGCCATAAGACCAATAAATGTGTAAAATTTCAATTCAACAATTTATGACATGACACCGCAAACCTGGTGAGAACAAGGTGTCATTCAATGTTCGTTATTTGGTTTGTTTTTTTTTTAAAGGGTTTTACAGAACTTGCAACACATTTAGGTCATTTCAGCGCCATTAAAAAGGAAGAAATGGGATGGTAAAAAAGTTGTAGTTTTACAAATAAAGGCATCAGAGAAAAGGTAAGTCAAAGGGGAAGGGTTCAAATAGGGAACAGATGTAGATTGCAAGAGCATACTATCAGTGTACTTAGTCTGAGATCACCTAAAAGTCTCATCCAGACACAAGCACAGGACCCCACTAAGAGAAACACATTCAAATGTTTACAAACAAATATAATATTTGAAACAAACAAACAAAAACATAAATGCAATGGTACATAACAGAGAGATGATTTACAAAGAAAAAAAATCATCTCCCAAAATTATAACTATACTTTTAACTGTTTCCCTCCCAGTCAACGACTCTGGCCAGGGCTAGGACAAAACCAAGTTATCCCATTCCAAGACAAAGACAGAAAGCAGCTCAGAAAACAGACACAAGGGATAGAAGACAAAGCGTGACTTCCTGCCCACCATGGGAGGTCACCATACACATTTAAGTAAAAAGATTTCATATACTTTACACAAATGTGTTGAAGTCTATGATTTCATACACTTTAAATGTTTTAGGTTAATGGGTCTTAGTGTAAACATTCCCCATGACAAAATCAAAGTCACTTAAGTTCAACAAGAAAATAGACATAGGATTTTTTAATGAATCCTTTGGACAAAGCCCACGGAGCCAGGATTCACCCCGGTTTCTGTCACAGTCAACAGGAACTTTTGGTAGGACGCTAGTCTATCACAACATGCCTTCTGTCAGATCTAAAAGGCAAAGCTTCCCTTGTTTGGTCCAAAGATTTTTGTATGAAATCTAATTTTACAAACAAAATTAATTCCATTCGTTGACTAATCCATCAAAAAATGTCTGTATTTTACTCAAGTTTGACAATTAGTTTATTTGTTGTAACTCCAAATCAGGAACCTCTCCAATCGGGAAACTGGCAAATCGGGACAAAATCCCTGGGAACTAAATGTTTTTTTCCCCTCTACATTTTACCCCTCTAATTGGGAAAAGCCGCCACATGCCCAATTCCTTGTCATGGTGGGAGCTTGGAATGATCAGACAGAAAAGCTTACACAGACCATGAAAAAGATGGAGAAATACAAATTAGATATCCTTTCTATTCGTGAATCACTCTGGACTGATGAGGGGCAAAGATCTTGAAACTGGCCACAAAATTCTGTACTCAGGAAGGATGGATAACACTTAAATGGAGTGGTCTTTCAAATGACTGTCTTGATCAATGATAAATTTTGACCACATCTGGTGACAGATTGAGCCTTCCCTTCCCTTTCTTCGCTTCCAGCACCCAGACAACGTCATCCAAGTGGACAACTCTCCTTCCCTGCACCGTTGAAATGAGCTGCAGAACCTGCCTACTGTTATCACTTTTAAGATTTATGACGGATATGCATTGTCCATTTCAGCACAGCGTTTGTGTTTAAGGGTTTTACGGCACTTGCAACACATTTAGGTCATATCAGTGCCAGTAAAAAGGAAGAAAACGGGATAGTAAAAAGTTCTAGAATTACAATTAAAGCATCCAAGAATAAGGCAGACAAAGGGGAATTGGTTCAAATAGGGAACAGGTGTAGATTCTAAGAGCACACTATCAAAGTACTAAGTTTGAGATCACCTCAAAGTCTCATCTAGACACAAGCACAGGTCCCGACTAAGAGGAATACACTCAAATGTTTACAAATCATATGTTAAAAATTTAAAAAAAATAACAGTAAATAACAGAGAGATGATTTACAAGGGAAAAAAAATATCATCTCCCAAAACTATAACTATACATTTGACTGTTTCCCTCCTAGCTAAGGACTCTGGCCAGTGTCAGGACAAAACTAAGTAATCTCATTCCAAGACAAAGACAGAAAGCAATTGGAAAACAGGTACAGGGGGATAGAAGACACAGTAAGTACCTCCCTGCCCACTATGGGAGGTCAGGAACCCCACCCAGCATTTCATCACTGGATGGGGTGTCAATTGTTTTGTGAAAGGAAAGTAATGATGGTATACTGAGGTGGAACCATATAATATTTGCAGAGCATTTTGATGGTTTCTGGTAAACTTGACTGTCTATCTTTTATATCTAAAAATACAGTATTTTTCTTCTAAGCTATTTATTAGTTTTATTTTATTTCCTAAATAATAGTAATGGCTGGAAAAGTTTATATGTGGAGTCCTTTTCGGTGAGCTTGTTTATAAAGGGGTAAACTTATATAGAAAAAAATTTAGTCTTATGACCCAAGTGTGCTTATAGCTGGATGGTACTTGTAGCTGGAGAGCTTATACATTGAGACCAGAGTATCAGGGCATCCCTTGGCAAAACCTTATAGTTAGAAATTAAAAACAAATATGTTCATTTGATCTTAGAAATCAATAATCAAAATATCTATCATTAATACTTTTAATTCAAGCCATTTATGAAAATCTTTTAACTGTCTTCTTTTAAATAATAAAACATTTGATGCTTGAAAATAAAATGTCATTTGAGTTTTAAAAACAAAACAAATTAAAGCGTGAGAAAAAATAATGAATTAAATTGTTTCCTGTGTCTTAATTTCAGAACTGGAAGAACATAAAAACCCCAACAAAACCCAAACATTTTTACAAAGAACGAGAACTTTGCATCATAATAATCCATACCCACAAAAGAATGTGAAAAATCTGAAAAAGATTTGGAATTAATAATAATCACTATTATCAGGAGGAAACAAATGTAAGCTATATCACCACTGACATTATCATTATTATTATTAGTAGTAGTAATAGTAATAGTAGTAGTAGTAGTAGTAGTAGTAGTAGTAGTAGTAGTAGTAGTAGTAGTAGTAGTAGTAGTAGTAGTAGTAGTAGTAGTAGTAGTAGGTAGTATAGTAGTATGAATAGTATATATTATTTATATTATGATCATCATGCATATCATTCATATTATTATTATATCATCTTCATTCATCTCATCATCATCATCATCATCATCATCATCATCATCATCATCATCATCATCATCATCATCATCATCATCATCATCATCATCATCATCATCATCATCATCATCATATTATTATTATTATTATTATTATTATTATTATTATTATTATTATTATTATTATTATTCATATTATTATTTCATTATTATTATTATTATTATTATTATTATATTATTATTATTATTATTATTATTTATTATTATTATTATTATCATTATTATTACTATTATAATCTGAGGATAAAATTGAGGGATTCAAGTGTGAATTATATGAAAATATTGATGAAAAGGGAACTTCGTCAAAAGGGGAAAAGGCTATTTCAAGATTAGGATATGGGTACGTATGCAACAGAATGGCTGGGAGTCACTCTGATCCTGTTTCTGTCACAGTTCAATAATTATTACTACTTGTATACAAGAGCCTTTGTCGGTCCATCTGACTCTTACATGACATACTTTAGTGTTTTACACTTACCAACAAACACCCATCAACAACCCAATAGTTCTATATTAAAATAAAACATATCATATTTTCATTCAAGATCTTGGTTCAAATATCTTAATTTAGGGAACGGATCAAATTAGCAAAGGGAAGGAAGACATTTTAAAAAAATTCATTTCCAAACAATTCTAAATGTTGATACTGCATTTTCTCATTTGTGCATATTTCAGACTCATTTTCTCATTTGTGCGTATTTCAGACTCAATTGTTTAAATAAATGGGACATCTTCATTTTGGTTGAAAATCCTGCCAATTTCATGAAGAAAGCACTAGCAGGTTGAATAATCAAGTTTTCTTTCGTCACTAACATTGCTCTCTTGATGAGAATGGTTAGGTCTGCCATGACTTGAAGGAAAAGCAGACTAGCTGTTAATGGGTTAATAATCACAAGGAATACACAAATATAACTGGAAAGGCTTGAGGACAGTGATTTGTAGCTTATCATTTATAGACAACACAATCTATATGTGACCTACTGTCTCAAAACGGTATTATATGGGAATGAAAAGGATAAATAAACTTAGAATTAGGAAAAGTAAATTGTTTGGAATTAAAATAAAAACAAAACTCACTCTTCTTTCATGAAGACATTTATTTTTACTCAAAGGTTATGGGTTACGCCCGAAATTCAATTATAGGAATGACGTTTTAGAGAGGTCACATATTTCAAGGAAAAAAATCTTTATCAACCCAAAATACATTATTTCCACCATTATTTTCAAGAATGTCCTTTTAAAATACTTTAAAATGATGTAGTAGAGCTACAATCATGTCACCAACAACTTTGGTATGCAGATGTTTGTGAATTCCTGCTTAAAATGATAGAACGAAGTATTGTTCCGATTACATTTTACATCTATGAAATGACATGTGATTATAACAAAACAAGTGTTAGTTACTTTAACACCACAATTCCAGATACCTGTGTTTTGGTTGGAGCACCTCAACTTTGGATCTATTTTTAAAAAATGTATTTCTTTCACTACATTATATGTATTCTCAATTCATCTCAAGCCGGTGTTAAATTATGTTTAAGGATATTTGAGATATAAATAACTTACTCCTTCTCTTTTAAGCCTTAATCAAAGCATAAGGTTGTCATAAAACAAGGTGATTACAATAATTACAGTTTTGAAAAGACAATTCACGAACACCTGGTTGTTATTCTATAAGACTGTCAAATATAGGATAGGGTGACTTGGATGAAAAAGTTGAATGAAGTGAACTAAAATGGCATTAATAATTGATAATTTGGAACAAGTTTTAAACACGATCTACAAGTAAATAATTTTTATGATTCAAGTCTATTGTTGTTTACTTCAATATGCTAACACCAACCAAACATTTTTCAGGTTAATACCTTCAGCATGTGCAATTGTTATGAGGGAAAATTAAATATCACAGTGTTAGTGTTATCAAAAAGGTGAATGAGCCCCACAAAGCAGAATGGTTATAAAAGGTACAAATGTGAAAAGAAAAAAGGTCTAAAGAAAAATGAATTGTTGCCTTTTGACATCTGCAGGTTTAAACTCAATGGCCTGTGGCTGGATGAATTTCATCACCATCTTCAGCTGTCTCCAGCGACCTTCAGCTGTTTTTGACCTAGACATCATTTCAAATGAGTTATGTCAAAATCATGCAAGGGGAGCCGCCACATTCAGAGTGTCAAATGCATGCAGCAGGCACCAATGAATGCATAGCAAAATAAAAACACAATAATTCAATGAGAAAAGGGAATGATAACACGGATGTAGACTTAACAAAACTGTTGATCTGATTTTAAACTTGAAACAAGGAAAAGAAATAAAATGAGTCCAAACCATAAAGTTCCCCCACATTTCAGTTACAGAACTGATCACCAGTCTATGATGCAAACCGGAACAACAACAACATTTTTTTTAAAAAAAGAAAGAGGAAAGTAAAAAGCACAGAGATCTGATCTTCAGCCTTTTCATTTCTATTTGCCGACAATATTCACTGTCATTCTCTATGACATCATATTGTGTCAATGTATCTAATTTTACTCAAATATGACACTGTATAATGTTACCTTGAGAGAGAGAGAGAGAGAGAAAGAGAGAGAGAGAGAGAGAGAGAGAGAGAGAGAGAGAGAGAGGGAGAGAGAGAGAGGGGGAGAGAGAGAGAGAGAGAGGGAGAGAGAGAGAGATAGATAGAGAGAGAGAGACGCTTGTATTTCAGTGAGGGCGGGAGGGAAATAGAAAAAGATGTAAGCCTTTATAAACATGAGTGTGTGGGTGGGTGAGTGTGTTTATGCTTAAGTGTGTGAAAGAAAAAAGGAGGTGGAAAAAAAAATTGTAGGAATGAATTAAGAAAGCTCTTTGTTTTCCAACTACGTAAAGTTGAATGAGTGCTTCTCATTGTCTCATTTTTTACATAATTTCCATTGTCGAGTCCCAGGATATTTTGAAGAGGAGGGGGGATGGGGCATATTTTGTAATGATTTACATGAGAAACCATTGACCCCATTAAGGCAGGTAATCTTCGATTGCATCCTCCAGTTGTTTACAATTTGTCAGAATCCACGCCCTTGTGTTTAATCATCAGCTAATTAGTTCCTTTGTTCTCTTCATCTTACTGTTCATATAATACGGCTTTGAACAAGAGAGGGGGGCAGGGGGATGTCACAAATGATAACGTATGTAGTCAGCAAATGCAAATATTATGGCTTGAAGCTCCATATAATTTTTTTTAAAAACAAAGATGGAAATGAATGTACGGTTTAATCAGAATTTGATATTTAGAGTTTACCATAAGTTAGATATTTATCTGTCTTGGATTCATATAATTTATTATTTCACATCATCATTGTCTGATTTCGTAAAAAATAAATTGCTAATCCACACTCATGCTGAAAAGGAGATTTAAAATCTATATTATCATTTCCCTTTGTTGATTAAACTAAAGCCTACAGTAAATGTCAGCATCAAAAAAAAATAATTCTGCCATTTGAATCAAGAAAGCAGTAACTGGAAGACAATTCAAACTTCGAAGAAGTCAAATTAACTGTTTTCTCTGTGTAAATGGATTAAAATGCAATTGTAACCTCATAGACAATAGTTTTTGTTTTTTTTAAATAGGTTTAAAAATAATTCAACACCACAGTCAAAGAATGAACCAATATCAAAAGAGGAATAACTGAGTCTGATTGGAAGAAAAATCATGATGTTTGCCTGAAACACAATATCAAGAATGTCTGGCTTATATCCGGGTGGAGGGGCATCAAAGCTGACTACACAATAACAAAAAAGGTGACATGATCCACAAAAGTTTTAAAAAATCTAACCTGTCACTGAGTTCAGCCCTGTACAGTCGATTGGAAATGGATGCAAGGAAAGCAGGGACACACTCAGGATCCAATTGATGACCTGCCTTTAGGGCCCTGGAATAAAAACAAACATTGTCACACACTAAATGGATACGGTAAGGAAAATGGCATCTATGATTGAACCTTATGGTGGCTCCAAGGAAATTCTTGTGCTTAATAATATGTACTTTGGGTAAGGAAATTCTTGTGCCTAATATCATGTACTTTGGGTAAGGAAATTCTTGTGCCTAATATCATGTACTTTGGGTAAGGAAATTCTTGTGCCTAATATCATGTACTTTGGGTAAGGAAATTCTTGTGCCTAATATGTACTTTGTGTAAGGAAATTCTTGTGCCTAATATTATGTACTTTGGGTAAGGAAATTCTTGTGCCTAATATTATGTACTTTGGGTAAGGAAATTTGCATACATTACTTCTCTCCCAACCCAGGTGAATGAGAACCTGGCTACAAGCAGCGACAGATATTGTCTGTGTTAGTAAAAATTACTGAAGATCTTTCCTGCTATCCAGTATTAGGCTTTCTAATAGCCGAGGAATGAATAACGAGAATATCTACTCCAAGAGTTATCCTGAGGTTTCCCCAAGAGTGATTTCCCATGGATTTCACAAGGTGATAGTAGCCTGCTACCACTACAACTAAGAAGAGTGGTAGTAGTGGAGTCTTGTTCTATATTTATTTATTAACATAAGGCTCCATTTTACTCTATAGATTTGAATAAATCAATGAAAAACTAAAAATGTAAAAGGGATAGGAAACTGATTAACTCCACCCACCTTTGATGTGTGTTCATAATCTAATTTATATTGATTGATATATTGTTCATGTTATGAGCACGGTCATTTGTCTTTTTTCAAATATTTCATGGCAAAATAACTTCAGTAATTATAAATAATAATCATTTGAAACCTTATTTCATCTTGAAATATATGTTGACTATTCTAATATCAGGAATTTTGTATTACTTTGATAATCTTTACCTTTTTTTCTTAATCATAATCGAAAGTGGATGAAAACTTTTTGCTTCAAAATTTTATAATCGCACCATAATTTTAATAAATTAAAAAAACAACACAAAACCTCTTTATAATTTATTGTTCGATTTTATTGATTTTGTGTGTTGTTTGTGTGTCTTAGTGAACTATTTGATAGTAGAATCGTTAGAGTTGGTTTATTTTTTTTGCCTGTGGTACCTATTCTAAGTGAAAGTCAAATGTATTAAAATATTCACTGCATTAGTTAATAATAATTTTTCAAGCTCCAAATAAAGAACTAAACTGGAAAGGCTGGTTTGCCCATGGCGGGCAGGGAGGTCTCCTTGACAGTGTCTTCAATCCTCTGATTAAATTTCATTTTCCAGGTTGCTTTCTGTCTTGGTTTTTGAATGGGATGACATTGTTTTGTCTTGGCCCTGGTTGAAGTCCTAGGCTGAGACTGAGAGGGAACAGTTAAATGTAAAGTATTGTTTTTTTTGCAGATGATTTTTTTTCCTTCTAAATTTCTCTGTTGTATATTGTTGTAGTTTTTATTTTTAGATATGATATTGTGTAAGCATTTGAGTGTGTTCCTCTTGGAGGGATCCTGTGCTAGTGTCTTGATAAGATTTTTAGGTGACGTCAAACTAAACAAATTGATTGCTTTTATTTTTTTGAACTAATTTCCTTTGTCTTACTATTTCTAGGGCGGTTTAAATCATAAATCTAGAATGTTTTGAATTTCTTTTTTTTTTTTCCCCTTTTTACTGGCGCTGAAATGACCTAAATATGTCGCAAGTGCCTTACAAGAAAAGAAAAGAAAAGAAAATCAATACTGACAGGCAAAAGCACTCTGTGAGATAAACCACCCCAATAGAAAATAATACAACTACCTTGCGAAATCAAGGGGATGTAAGCAAAAATCTATATCACTCCATAAAGAGGGAACAAACTAGAGTAGATTATCTCTGCTAAAAGTAAATAATAATCATGTTATATAATTAGTTTTGATTTTTACTATATATCTTATAATGTAAATATTAAATCATCAATTTCTTTGTTTTGTTACCTTTACAATGACAATTTTAATATTTACAGTGATGAAATTGTCCAAATATAAAGCACAATTTTGCCTGTGAAATTGCTATTTAGTTATACATATAATATATTATGATATACTTTTTTTATCTTTCAATTTTTGTTTTTGGGATACAATAGAGTATTATTATTATTCTTATTATTTTTATTATTATTATTATTATTTATTAGTATTATTATTATTATTATTATTATTATTATTATTATTATTATTATTATTATTATTATATTATTATTATCATTATCATTATTATTATCATTATTATGATTAATATTATCATTATTATTATCATTATTATTATTATCATTATCATTATTATTATTATCATTATTATGTTTAATATTATCATTATTATTATCATTATTATTAGTATTATCATTATCATTATCATTATTATTATTATTACTATCATTATTATTATTATTATCATTATAATTAATATTATTATTATTATTATCATTATAATTAATATTATTATTATTATTATCATTATATTATTATTATTATTATCATTATTATTATTATTAAAATGGGATACTTTGCAGATGACATACTGTATAAAATTAAAAGTTGCGACTTCGTGACTTACTGGAGAGCAAAGTGCCTTGAGAATGGAGAATCCATAGAAATATGCTTTATAATGATACAGTCATGTCTCCATAATCCAAACATAATTCGAATAGTGGAATCATTACCTAAAGTGGCTTATGTAATGAGAGTAGAGATTTTCTTTATTCATCCCATAGGGGAAATTTGTCTCTAGTGTCTGTTCCAAGGGAAGACTGGAATAACCCAGGCGTGAGCCACAGCGCAGTGCTGCAAATTGAGCTAGGGTGAGGTGACTTGCTCAAGGCCACACAGCGCAGTGGCAGGTGATCGAATTTGGTACCTTACGGGTACGAAGCAAAGACCATGCCGCTGAGCCCCAATTATGACAGACAATGGTAATCAAAACCCACCATTGCGACAAACAACAGGACTATACTGCTTTCATCATAGGCAATGAATTTTTTATTTATTTTAAAAAATTATTTTCTTTTCTTTCAGGGTGATCTTGTTTATTTTTTGTCTTGTTTTATTTATTTGTTTTCATATGTGGTTAGTGGTTTGTTTGTTTGTTTCTTTAT
This sequence comes from Berghia stephanieae, assembly GCF_034508935.2. NCBI lineage: Eukaryota > Metazoa > Mollusca > Gastropoda > Nudibranchia > Aeolidiidae > Berghia > Berghia stephanieae. Next base: position 94,586,393 of record NC_088362.1, on the reverse strand, counting down.
AATTATTTTATTTACATTTTCAAAAAGGGGGTGATATTTGTTTGGATTTCTGATTCCTGTTCATTGCATGTATTAATCTCATTTACATTTATAAAATTGACATACCTGCAAATGTTATGTATAGCATTATCTCTTAAATTGTCCAAAGTCTTGCTCAGCCTCTTCTTGGAGGACAATGACCTGTAACCTCCCTCGTCAGTGACCAAAATACGAATATTGCGTCCAAGAGAAGAAGTGCCATGCTCTGACAGCGAGTATTTGTTGAGTTTGGAAAGAATGGGAGATGGGCTGACCAAGAATTCTCTCAGGGAGGAAACCATTGCACTGGCCAAGTGTGGGAATTTAACAGCTAGTTTGCCTAAAGCCTGAAATAAATGGCAAATTCATTATTTATCAACATTTTGTTTTATAAATGGACACTACCACCATCTATTATAACTGGACCATTACAGTTTACCACCACCGTCTATTTACAAATGGATCATTAAATTTAACATCATCACATTTAATTATAAATACACCCTTAAAATTTACTTCCGACATATATTATAAATGGACCATTAACGTATATTATACATGGACAATTTAAAATTTTCACTGTCATTTATTTATAAATGGACAATTAAAGTTTACCACCACCATCTATTTATAAATGGACCAATGAAATTTTCCACCAATAACTATTCCTAAATGGACACTTAAAGTTTACCACCACCATCTATTTATAAATGGACCAATGAAATTTACCACCAATAACTATTCCTAAATGGACAATTAAAGTTTACCACTACAATCTATTTATCAATGGACCATCAAAGTTTATCACCAGCATCTAGGGAGAGAGATAGGCAGTAAGAGACTGAGACACACACACATTATATATATATATATATATATATATATATATATATATATATATATATATATATATAAGAGAGAGAGAGAGAGAGAGAGAGAGAGAGAGAGAGAGAGAGAGAGAGAGAGAGAGAGAGAGAGAGAGAGAGAGAGAGAGAGAGAGAGAGAAATCCTACCTCTAGAGAGGCCAGTAAGAGAGGTGTATGTGACAACAGGAGCCGTTTCTCTGTGTTGGTGCTTATCTTTTCAGTCAGTTTGAGACACAAATTTTCAGCATCTGGACATATGGAGAATAAAAACTTTATCATCGTTGTCTTCTTTATAACATGATATATAAGTTGTAAAACGATATACATTTATGACATGTACAACTATTATATATATATTATTATATATATATATATATATATATATATATATATATAATAAGATCCATGAAACCGAAGTTTACTCTGGTTTTGCTAGCATGGTGGACATGTGTATCCAAAAACAAGGATTGATACCAGTCCATTTCCTTGCAATATCGAGACATCCATATATATTATGTATTATGAGAAAAAAATTATGACCTGAACAAAACATCTAACAAGGATCTCGATAAGACATAACTATAAACTTATGCCTGTCTTAATAGACTTCATACAATGCGTTATAATTACATTTGTTGTTGTTTTTGGAGGGTTTATTTGGCTGAGGCTTTTAAGCTTAGTTTTTCTTTTTCTTGTTTTTTTTTGGGTTCTTTAGTTTGTTTGTTTTTAATTTAAAAATCAGTGATGATACTCACAAAAAGTCAAAAAGGAGGAAAAGTCTCGGAAAAACGGAAAACTCACCTAGAACATTCTTGCACCACAGGAAAGTAGGCAGGATGCTTCGATACTTAGCTTACCACATCGAACGAATAAACATGGTCGATGAACACTTCCGCAGTGGCGCAGTGGCGATGAAGCCCCGCAGCTGGATCGTTCAATTTTAAAACGCCCGGAGTCCAGTAAAAGGAGGAAATTTTTTATATATATTTTTTTTTTTTTAAAAAGGAGGTATTTTTTAAAGATTTATTATATAAAAAAAAAAGTAAAAGGAGGAAATGAAGGAAATATCCGCGGATCGAGGATCTGAGGAGGAAAACCGAGGAAAGGAAAGAAAACCGCGGATTTCCGCGGATCCGCGGAAAAGTATCATCACTGAAAAATGGAAACAAGGGACAGGTATAAAAGTGCCCCACGAGTCTCCATTGTTTCAAGCATGCTCTGATCACGAAACCCCACTTATAAGCACAGTCATTTTTCTAACCAGGTTTTTTTTTCTAAAAAGAGAAGTGAAACTATTGAAATGCTCTGTGGATATTAAACATACTTTTAACTCTCTTGTAAAAAACAATACCAATTTTATTGATTTGCCTATTTGATGAAAACAGGTCCATCATGTGTCCTATTATTGGGGTGGAAATTGGTGTCGTGCATAGATGTATTACAAGGGTGGAGTTAGGAAGGGGAGAGCTAAAGCTGCAAAGCATGAAGACAATTTTGAAGAAGAAGAAAAAGTAAGAGGGGGAGGAGAAAGAGGTTGTGAAGACTTGAAGTTGCCGTGATGTAAAAGAAAAAGAGGGAGGAGAATGATAAGGAAAAGGTGGTGGCAGTAGTGGAGGAAAAGGAGGAGGACAACCAGGATGGAGATGAGAGCAAACTTACAGCCATCAAGACAACTAACCATTATCAAAACTGACAATCTGGTAAGGATGACCAGGATGGAGATGAGAGCAAACTTACAGCCATCAAGACAACTAACCATTAGCAAAACTGACAATCTGGTAAGGATGACCAGGATGGAGATGAGAGCAAACTTACAGCCATCAAGACAACTAACCATTAGCAAAACTGACAACCAGGATGGAGATGAGAGCAAACTTACAGCCATCAAGACAACTAACCATTAGCAAAGCTGACAACCTGGTAAGGGCGACCAGAATGGAGATGAGAGCAAACTTACAGCCATCAAGACAACTAACCATTAGCAAAACTGACAACCTGGTAAGGACGACCAGAATGGAGATGAGAGCAAACTTACAACCATCAAGACAACTAACCATTAGCAAAACTGACAACCTGGTACATCAGTTGAGAGGGAGTTTTGGGACAGAAATCAGGAAGATTTGAACCAAAATTTGGGAGATTGCAGTTTTAGAGCAATGTGTTTCAACAGTGACATGAGATATTTTCTTTGGTGTGATATATATATATACTCTTAGTAGTAGAGGAAGTAAAGAGAACCTCTAAATAGTGGGGAAATCGGAAATCCCACCTATAGACATTAAAAAGATAAGCAAATATAAAATGGTGTATATTTATTCATTGATTAAGAACCTACACCTTTACCAAAGGTTGGTTGAAAAACAAGTCAGGAACAGACCAGAAAAAAGGATGAGTTAATGTTCACACATTTATATCTTTATAAGCATTTCATTTTCTGATTGGATGTATCCTTGTCAAAGCTGCTGATTTTTAACATTTTCACTTCACATAATCTGTATAACAAATAATGCAAGTATGAATAATATTTGAGAACATTCAAATTGTATCACATATTCATCTGGATATTTATATGATAATTCTCAAAACACTACGAAAGGTTTTAGTGTAGAAGGGGTCTTCCATAGCCATAGATCTCAAGTCAAGGGAGGAATATTTCACGGCTTCCGCGGAATGTCCATTTTATCTTAACTGATGTACAGCAATATGCCTCATTAAAGACAATACTGGTTAGATATAGAATTATTAATACACAAATCATACCATATAAAGGAAAATAAAATGTTAAATAACTAATAAACACGGATAAGTCCCGACAACCAGACTGTTAACAACGACTTTTAAAGATGTGGAGATAATACTAAGGGCCTGGAGCCAAAGCACAAGAAAATGTCAGAGGACTTGAAAAAACAGAAATCCACTCAATAGCGGAAATTTGAGACCTATGATAACCAACTGACATAAATGATAAAGTTTTAAATCAAATAGAAAGAACATTTTCTTTAAAATTTGATGTGGGCCAATTACAGTTCTAGACATGCCACTGGGTGCAAAGATATACTTCCACATAAATTCACTGGACCTCAGGCCAATTACAGTTCTAGACATGCCACTGGGTGAATAGAAATACTTCCACAGAAATTCACTGGACCTCAGGCCAATTACAGTTCTAGACATGCCACTGGGTGCAAAGATATACTTCCACAGAAATTCACTGGACCTCAGGCCAATTACAGTTCTAGACATGCCACTGGGTGAATAGAAATACTTCCACAGAAATTCACTGGACCTCAGGCCAATTACAGTTCTAGACATGCCACTAGGTGAATAGAAATACTTCCACAGAAAGTCACTGGACCTCAGGGATATCGACTTGGCACAAACACAACTGGAATCAGGTTAGAAGTATAGTCCTACTATTTTAAAAAATAAGCGTGTTCTGCCCGATTTCCAAGGACTCTGCTTACAAACGAAGACCACTGTATTACAAAGAAAATTATCTGTAAAAGTGTTTAAAAGTGGTAGTTTAGAGAACTAAATAAAAATGCTTTCTTTTATGTCAATGGTAAATAATAATAAGAAAAAGATGGATATAAACGACTTGAATGGGTTAGAATAGCCAAATAAAATGACCAAGAATTTTTAAAGAAATTATTCGAGCCAGATTTCCAAAATTGCAAATCTAAGACGGAAGGTCTGATGACTGTTTTAATCATACATTTTGGTTTGTAGATTGATTTTTTATGTACAGTAAAAGATAATGAAATCCTGCTTGTTGGTATATTTATAGGTGTATTGTCCTTAATTTTCTATTGACATGCAACTGTCCCCAGCGTATCCAGATACGATGAAAGAAATGACATACCAGCTTCTTCTCTGATGGACCATAACATGAGATCCACACAAGCTCCATTAGCGTGGACCGTCATTTGATAAGGGTTAAACTCTGTCACTCTCTCATTGTGGGTCAGCTGGCTGGATGGCTTGTTGGCCAGGAGGTCCTGGCATGTGTGGAACAAGCCACCCACAAATTGATGTACCTCATCTAGGAATGGATCTGCTACATCTGGAATGGAAAACGACGAATACTTCTATCCAATAAAATGCTATATTGATGTAACTTTGGTTCAATATTCTTCTATTGCATTTTCGGAGACCCCTACCCCAATCCATGGAAAAGGACTTAAAAACACAAAAAGAATTGTGACATGTTTGGTTTGCATGTAATTCAAGGCAGGTAAATGAGGCAGATTAGAAACTTCGACTAAATTATCAAAAATCCAAGAAAAAATGAGATATTGACAATATAATATTCTAATGTACCCAAATTATTTACATTATTTACAGTAAAATGCATGAATTTCATTCACAAGACTTAAGGCTATAAGAGTAGGCACCCTTTAAATTAATTTTTATTCTCTAATCTTTGTTGTCAAAACGTAGAATATCAGCCTTGAGAGCAGGAATGCTGAATGTGAAACGATTTAGCAGAATGATTCCACGAAATGTGGAATGGTAGGGGTCTCTGTGTCTTTAACCCTACAATCCCTAATTCTTCATTCAATAGTTTTGTCATTGATAACAATAACAATTTATTCATCTATCAAGGGCAAGTTTACAATAATAAAAAATTATGAAATCAATATATTGATAAATCACTTTGATCCAATAAATATGCATTACAAATAGTCATGCATTGACATAATAAAAAATAAAGAATAATTAATGTTAAAGAGAGATATATATTTAGATATGATTCAATTAAATATTTTCGTTCTAGGCCCTGTGCTTCAGAATAAATGATATTTTATGTGGTTCACTTTAAAGACATAAAGACAGAATCACGTAACTGCTGCTTGTAGATTGTTTAAGGCCCTGGGGAAGTAATTATTAACTTTTCTTTATGAAAAATTAATCCCATACCAAAATATTCTAGTTAATTCTATTTCGTATTCTGCATCCTTTATTCAAACTCCAGAATGTGTATATCATCTTCTCCAATATATTCCATTCTACTTCCATTTTTAATATACATGGATATCATCTTCTCCAATACATTCCATTCTACTTCTATTTTTAATATACATGAATATCATCTTCCCCAATATATTCCATTCTACTTCCATTTTTAATATACATGTATATCATCTTCTCTAATATATTCCATTCTACTTCCATTTTTAATATACATGTATATCATCTTCTCCAATATATTCCATTCTACTTCCATTTTTAATATACATGTATATCATCTTCTCCAATACATTCCATTCTACGAGGGCTCTTTCATAATTAACCGAAAAATGCCTGTAAAATCCGCGTTTTTTATGCTATCAACAAAATTCTTGTTCATACCTTGACTCGTCCTTCATTTCTCTACGTAACAGCCAAGTCTGTCGACACACTTCTGCCAACGCCGCACCATGGAATAGATACCCTCTCGGAAGAAATTTCTGTCAAGGTTTTGTAGCCATTTCCGCACATGGTCAACAAGCTCTTCATCGACATCAAAGCGCTTTCCTGCCAGCTCACGTTTCAGTGGCCCAAAGAGGTGATAATCAGATGGTGCGAGGTCTGGACTGTGTGGTGGGTGTGGCAAAATCTCCCATCCATATTTCTCTAGCCAACCTTGCGTCACTCGTGCTGTGTGGGGTGTAGCGTTGTCGTGTTGCAAAATGACCCCGTTGGTCAACTGCCCTGGGCGCTTTCTGCGAATGGCCTCCCTAAGCTTGTCAAGAGTTTGGCAGTACCTTGCAGCATTGATTGTTTCTCCAGGTTGTAAGGTTTCGAACAGAATAACACCACGACTGTCCCAGAAAACAGTTCCCATTATTTTCTTTGCTGACCGCATGACTTTGAATTTCTTCGCGACAGGTGAGGATGGATGTTTCCATGTCATCGAATCTTGCTTTGTTTCTGGGGTGCAATGGTGCAACCAAGTCTCATCACCGGTGACTATGCTGTCAAGAAAAGTCACATCGTACCCTAGAAAGTCTCCGCCGGCGTTGGCAGTATGCCCGTGAACCCTGCGTGAGCTCTTGCTTCTTCTCAAAAGTTCCCTGCAGATGTCCAATCTTTGTTCTTTATGATTGTCTGTCAATTGCTTAGGAACCCATCTTGCGCTGACTTTCCTGTAGCCAAGTTCATCAAATACAATTCTATGGGCAGAAGTTTCCGAAATTTCAAGACTGCTTGCGATTTCATGAAGTTTCAAGCTCCTGTCTTGACGAATAAGCTCATCAACTCGCTTCACATTGTCTTCTGACGTCGCAGTTATCGAACGCCCTCTCCCTTCCCTGTCTGTCAAGTCGGAATGGCCGGCTTCAAACAAATTACACCAGTGATAGACTTGTGTACGGCTTATAACATGCTCACCATATACACTCTGAAGTTCTTTATGAATTTCGGTAGGATTCAGACTTTTGGCGTTCAAAAAACGTATGACAGCTCTGATTTCCTCCTTTGACCAAGTTTCAAGGTGGGCCGCCATCTTTAAAATCGTCTAGAAATTCATTGTGCAAAATGATGCACTTCATAATTTCTGGGAATATCCGTAAGGAAATAAGGAATATCATGTCATTTACAGAATTAAAAAATCTCCACTGGTTGCTGAGCAATGGGCATTTTTCGGTTATATCATATTCCCCAATATATTCCATTCTATTTCCATTTTTAATATACATGTATATCATCTTCTCTAATATATTCCATTCTACTTCCATTTTTAATATACATGTATATCATCTTCTCCAATACATTCCATTCTACTTCCATTTTTAATATACATGTATATCATCTTCTCCAATATATTCCATTCTACTTCCATTTTTAATATACTTCAACTTACCCTTTTCTTGTTCTAAAATGTCTCGTAGCAGCGTAACCATGACAACCATCAGAGTCTCACTGAATGACTTATAAGGAAAACGAGAAGGGTTTCCTTTCTGGAACATTAAAATACAAACATCTCAATAAATCCTTCAATCCACTTTAAATTTATTTTTCTATACCATTTCCACTTTTCCTCCACTATCCCACCTCAATCTAACATTATACTGTGGTATGAAGAAAACAAAATCAAACCCTTCTCACAAAAACAAAACCATGAACTTAAATATAGCACGAAATCCACAAAGTGCGCTTAAAGTGATTTTCAAGAGATCTTTAGCTGATTTCAATACAAATAAAATACAGTTGTAGTTCAGTCCACAAATGCTTTTTACCTTTTTAAAACTGATTAATTAGAGAAGACAATTAGAATTTGGCTCACAGGAATTTCAGACTCCACTCACAGGAATTTCTATACTGACATAAGAATTTTAGCATACAACATTCTATTAAGGACTATACGATATGTAAACAATGTCAAATACCTTCCCAAATCTCCTTTTTAAAAATCAATCTTTCCAAGATTTTTCTACAGAGGGGGCCTAAAAAATATCTCTGTCGTCTGTCTGGACTTTAGTCATGTATTTATGTCTTTATTGTTCTTTGTTGTTGGCTGAAGAAGGGTTTTGAGCCCGAAACGTTCCGTGTTTGGTATTTTGTTCTTTTTTTAAGCTGTTATATTCATTTTTGTTTATGACTTTTTACAATCCACAGCTTCTAGCAGCCGAGTATCACTTAGACTTGAGGTACTTGTTATTGCATTTGAGGGTATTGCATTTGGTTGTTTTTAATGAAATTATGCTAAAACTCTAGCATCAATCAAGATAAATAGATGAAACTTGGCATTCCTGTACATTAAAAAAAAATTCTGTCTGTTTCTGTGGTCAAATATGAGTTATCTTGATAGATTTCAGATATATTTGAAAGTATAAGTTGTGGATTTTGTAAAAAATAATGACAGAGTTTGAAATGAAAATGTGCTGTAAAGAGAGAGAGAGAGAGAGAGAGAGAGAGAGAGAGAGAGAGAGAGAGAGAGAGAGAGAGAGAGAGAGAGAGAGAGAGAGAGAGAGAGAGAGAGAGAGAGAGAGAGAGAGGAGGAGGAGAGAGAGAGAGAGAGAGAGAGAGAGAGAGAGAGAGAGAGAGAGAGAGAGAGAGAGAGAGAGAGAGAGAGAGAGAGAGAGAGGAGGGAGGAAGATAATGAGTGAAAAATGGGTAGCAGACAACATAGTGAGAACATTTGTTGTCAAAAAAGAGGAAGGAAATTCTAAACAGACTCAGGCCATCTTAAGAGAAAAAAAAAAGTCAAAATAAGACTTTAAATTATGAAGGGAAATCGGGAATACTCCGAGAGCTGGAACCCATGCAAATCCATGATAGTTTGTAGAAAAGAGACATTTTGGACAAGCAGAAATAATGACTGCTTACCACAGTTGAGAGATAATCTTTGACAGCCTGGTCCAGTGATGTCATCACGTTCTTCTCCATTAGTCGCTTTGTCTAGTGGAATAAACACATAAGCATATCTTAATAATCACATATAGAGATAAAAACCATTCATATTTTGCTCTTCATAACCCCTGTGACACTGATCAATACCATACATGCTAGCCACAGCTAGTTTTTGTTGTCTGTTTACATCTACACAAAGTGCATCTTGTGCAGCTCACATTCATATTTAGTATGAATCACATCAATTGCTGTCTTTGTATTTTTTGCAATATAAACGACACATTTTCTGATAGCTGAACATTGCATTCATATGAAGAAAAAAACTATGATAATTGAAAATTGATTATTTTTCCTCTATTCTTTTTCAGGTATGGTTTTATGGATCATCGTGTGAAAGCACAGAAAGACGAAATCAGTGCTGGAGCCAAACTGTTAGAGATGTGGATTATTTATAATTTAAATTGGTGTTTATGCATTGTTTTAGGTAAACAACATAAAATAATTGAACTTGAAGGGAATAAAAATGTCTGGTAGTTAGAATGGGGATCAAAGATAGATGTGCAAACATGTGCTTTGTCTATCAACAAACCTGGCAGCTTCTTTGCTTTCGTGCAATAAAAAAGATCGTCATAACCCAATAAAAATTCAAAGGGCCAAAATTAAAGCCAAATTTTCAATCCATCAAAATTTATGAATTTTTATTTTCATCATCCCATTGCTTTGTACAGATCACTGAAAAAACTCTATTTGTGTAAAGAGTGATGATGGTGATGGCAGTACATTTTGTGTTAATCCCTGATATGCTGACCACCTTTGCACTTAATTTAAAGCTTTCACACCAGTTATAAGCTTCTGCTGTGTACTATAAGACTTAGAACCATTTCCATTACCTCAGACTTTGTCATGTTTTCATCATTAATAATGATCAAACAAGCAGTAACTATGTCAATGTCTAATGTTTATTTTGTTTTCACTTGGAACTTTTAATCCAATTGTTAATGAATCATCTCGATGTTTAACAGATTTGTAAGATTGATTTTGATTTTAACATAACAGCCTTACCACTTGGACCATGTTCTCTTGATGTCGGTTACTGAACTTAAGATGATCTTGCTCTGGAATGATCTCAAATCCCCAAGGTCGAGTTCTTGTAAAACTAGAGGCAATCTTGTTGAAATATATAGAGCTGGGAGCTGGATCGTAGTCCATTTGACTGGAAGTTCCATTGTTGATGCCACTACTAACACTTTCTCCTCGTACAGACATGTCCAAGGGAGAGGGAGATCTGCAATGGACAACAAAATGAAGAAACTTTGAAAACTGTGGAGATATATAAAAGTCTTCTAACAGTTAATCTGGATTATTCAAACAATAACTTCTCCCTTTATTTATCTGAATATAACCACAGAGTAAACGGATTTCATCAAAGAAAGAGAAACGCGGCAAAGACTTCCCTTGGTGAAAATGGTATGATCTGCTGTTGTTTTTAGATAGAGAATGGGAGAAATTATGTTTGATCAAATAAACTTGAATCTGACCTACAAAGAGTTAAATTCAATCCAAGTCTTCAGGCTTATATTGTTTCTATGATTGTCTATAGAAGGTACTCGTATTTGAGACCAAAATGATCCTAGCTATGCATTTTCATTATTTAAAAAATAAAAGTGAGTGAAGAGTGTAAGCCTTTAAATAGCACAATATTTACTGTATGTGAACAAATAGAATATTTACTGTTTGTGAACAAATAGGATATTTACTGTATGTGAACAAATAGATTAACAATTTTTTACTGACATTTTATCACTGAGATAATCTATCAAATACATAGTTTGTCATGTCAAATTATTCTCCAATAAACAATGAATGTAACTTTCTCTTTGTGATGTTGCCAGACATATTTATAACGCTGGCTTCCGACAACAACAGACGTGTTGTGAATATTTACCTATTTTCTACACATATTTTTATTCATTTCTCATTCAATCGCCGGAATTTACGTCTAATTTTTTATTCAAAATGGATGTGAAATATATATTGTTCCTGATTTGTATACTTATTAGCATTTTTATAACTGTAAATTGTGTTTTAGTCTGTGATTTTGCTTCCCAAAGCCTATCGATAATATCTACTCCAGAGACTCTCTGATCCCTTCAACCTGTGACACCCCCACCACCCACTGTTGACACATCTTATATTAAAGTAAGGAAGAAGAATCAAGACAAAATTCAACAGACGGCCTTTTCATCCCTTTTTACCCTGTGTAGTGGCAGGTAATGTATGATAGTTAAAGAATAAAATTGATGAAGTATTCACTGTGTCGTTTTAATAGTGGCTATCGTTTAACCTCCAAAATAGCTTTAACCGAGACTTGGCTCTCTCCTCACATACCATTGTCATGTTTTGAAATTGAACAATATTCACTATTTCGATGAGATCGGACTAATGTTAATTAACGAACTGGGGGTGGGGTGTGCACATACATTAACAACAAATGGTGCCACCCCAATAACTGTCAGACAAAGAAAGTGTACTGTGACAATCATATTGAATTTCTTACCATACCTTCATGACCAAATCATCTACCCCCATCAACGTCTACATTCCACCATCATCAGACAACAACACAGCAGATAATATTTTGAGGAGAGACATACAGGACATTCAGATAAAGTAACCCGACACCATATTGATGGTCACAGGTGATTTTAACCACTGTAATGATTTCACTCTCCCAGGACTTTATTATCAATACGTAGACTGCGATACAAGGGACAAAAAAAAACATTAGATCTATTCCTGTGTAATGTTAAAAATAGTGACAAATGTTCACCCTTGCCCCACTAGGTTTATTTGACCACTGCATGCTCTTGCTACTCCCCACCTACCGCCCTGTTTTTAAACGTGTAAAACCAGTAAAGAAAAGTGTACAGATCTGGAACAGAAGTGTGTGTGAAGATGTGCATGGTTGTTTTGAATGCACTTACTGGAATGTTTTTATCGAATCATGTGATAGTAAGGATGAGCTGAATGACTGTGTGAGTATTTAAAATTTTGTGAACAGCTGGTGTGTTGTAAAAAAGAAATAAGATTTTATCCTAACAACAAGCCTTGGATAACAAAAGATCTAAAACTTTGATTGAGCCAAAAGAAAACTCTCTTTACTAGTGGAAACAAAAAAGATCTTAAAACAAAACAAAAAGAGATAAAGAGAGTAATATCTAGCTGCAGAGAGAGACAAGTACAAAAATAAAATTGAAAAATGCTTTTCTTCTGGAGATATAAAGGACACATGGCGGGGGCTTAAAACTGCTGTCAACTATAATCCAAAGCCCACGATTATACCAAAAGATATCGAAATTGTAACTCTGAACAAATTTTATTCACGTTCGACACAGCAAACAAATTTGATATTGAAAATATAAAACATAAATTAGACAGGGCTTTGGAAGATGAAATGACTATTGAGGTCAGTGAAGAAGAAACGAGATTCGTATTTTCTAAACTAAACGAGAGGAAGGCTGCTGGGCAGGATGGGTTGAAAGGACAATTGTTAAAAGAATGTGCCCATCACCTTTCCTCCATTTATACACCTATTTTTAACATATCCCTCCAATGCATTTCGATTCCTGCAATTTCGAAAACTTCAAAAATTCTCCCTGTTCCAAAAACGAAAAATTTGAATCAATAAACGATCTCCGCCCTGTTGCACTGACTTCAATAGTCATGAAATCTTTAGAAACATTTGTTCTTATCAAAATTTTGAACCAGTTTATGCCATTAAGTGATAGTCATTAATTTGCTTACAAACCAGGATGTGGCGTAAAGTGTGCCATTCTGTTGTTTAAAAACAACATCTGCAGGCATCTAGATCACGCTAAGAGCTATTGCAGATTGCTTTATGCAGATTTTTCTTCACCGTTCAATACAATAATAATCGAGCTCTTATATAGTGCAATATCCACTAAATGTGCTCAAAGCGCTTTACAAGGGGTCCCTGGTCAACAGCAACATATAACATGTAGGACGAGACATGACGCCTGTTAGGCGATATTACAATTTTTCCGGACAAAGACAACGCTGTTAACGGCCAGGTACTCATTTTACACCTGAGTACGGTGAGAGAATGTGAGTAAAGAGCCTTTTCCAAGGACTCAACTATGCGCCGAGCGCGAGGCTCGAACCCAGGACCTTCCGTAAAAGCGAGTGTCATACCACTAGACCACATAGCCGCACAATGCAACCTCAGTCTGAATTTAAACAAGTATATAATTGGTTGGGTGCTCAAATTTCTTACGGAGAGAGCACCAGGTCCTCTGGTTATTAGTGCAATGCCTCATTTGCTTGGCCACATTGCCAACTGATAAGTATTTGAAGGAAGAGCAGATGAGGTGAGATGACTTTACCTTTCTCGACAACTGGTCTTTCTATCTGTGACAATGGCACCGTCCACCACCTCCACATTGGCACTCACACTGTCAGAGAAAACGGTTGACATTGTACGTGGAAGAATGGAGCGAAATGTGTTAAAATTGGTCTTCTGTGGTATGGGTTCGGGCTCGGATATGGTCCCTTGTGGTGTCTTAGGTGGATGGACAGACAAGAGGTAGGAAATCAAAGACTGTTCCTCGTCACTTGATCTTCCCATTGAACGTGCCAAGCCCAACAGTATTGGAATCTGACGACAGCACAATGTTTCTGTCATGGAGTCAAGAAAGAGTGAGATGTGATTCAATAACTTTTTTAACTTAGTGTGATATTAAAATTCATTTGCTGTGAAAATTCCAGGATTTGCCCGATCAAAAAATAAATGACTTTGCAGCCTTTCCCATTTTTGATTCAATCATCTTTTATCAAGTGATTAATATTTTGTGACACTTCAAACCAATTTGTTCTAACCACAACATATTTTTTTCATTGAGTTCATTCTTATAAAACTGATGTTTGTTTATTGTGGATGTATAAAAAACCAATAACAAAATCAACTCCCATTTGGAAGAAATCTTTTTCACTAATCATCAAGCTATTATTTACAACATTTTCACGCCAAAAACTGATTCTTGAAAGAGCAGTCAATCAGTTTCAAACTTATTAATTTATGCACCATTAAAGTATCGTATATGGAACATAATTTCAAAGTTTCATCATGTTCCCAATGCATTTGAAAAATAGTAACAAATGAGAACCTACCTGCTGAGGTACTCGGAATGGGATTTTCGCAAACTTTGGTCATTGACTCCAAAATAGCCATCTGTGTGTCCAGTATCTATAATAACACATTAAAGAGCATTCAATCTTTCATTCAATTCTACACAATAACTAATGTAAATAACACATTAAAGAGCATTCAATCTTTCATTCAATTCTACACAATAACTCATGTAAATAACACACTTCCCAAAAATCAAATTATATTTATAGGAAGATATGTGACTGAGAATTCACAACGGGCACACCCCCTTCTTACTCTTTATGTCCAACATACTCAATGAAACTTGTACGTCATCTATTTGAAAGTAAACCTGTAGAACTAGATGAACTTTGACACATATCCCTACAACCAAACCATTAGCAGTTGACTCATCAGCCACCAACAATAACTATCAAAGACATCCAAAAATTCCATCCTGACAAAAGACAAAAGGGTTTGAGTACAATCAATGCTAGTTTGGGTAAGTAAGTAAGATAGGAATAAGATTTTTCCTGTTGTGTAATATCCACAAAATATCCATAAAGTGCTGGACAAGGAAGAACAGCAACACTCCACATGTAGGATTTGACATTCAACATGTAAGGTGTTATTATAATTTCTTTTTTAAAGAGTTTACACCGCTATCTGCCCACAATTTATTTTCCACCTGAAAATGTGAGTCAGGAGCCGTTTCCAAACACCAGAGAAATGAGAGGGAACAATTTGTTTTCCTTTCCATGCATCATGAGTTTCATTTCCTGACCATAAAAATTACCATTCACAGTTCTCATCTTCCTCTTGAACATTATCCTGACTAGCACGCTATCGTTCTTTCACAGTGAATGATTGAAATTGGTGACCCTTTATTTCAATGATTACCCAGATAGATAGACCAACATCCACTAATGTCGCACTTTATTTTATCATTGTACCAAATTATTGATATATGCAGGCTGAACTATGCTAAATATCTCTTGATTCTATTTGAGGAGAGAAAAAAACTGAAACGGCAGCAAATTTACATCAAAGCAGCTGTATAGAGGGACTATGAGAATAAATCAGTATCAATTCCTAGATACCTACTCACCATGTCTTTGTACTTGAGGCTTCGAAATGCAACGTCAGATAAAATAGTGTTCAGGCAGAAAGAAAAAGACTCACTCATAGGCAAATCTGGTAGATAAAACATACAAAATGAATGAATGAATAATAATAATAATAATGATAATAATAATAATAATAATAATAATAATAATAATAATAATAATAATAATAATAATAATAATAAAATAATAATAATAATAATAATAATAATAATAATAATAATAATAATTACGATGATGATGATAATAATAATTTTATTTTTTTAATTATCATAATCATTGTAATGTTTCCAAGTAATTAATTTAATGAATTACATCCCCTGTTTTATAATTTACTTTCACTTTCAATACTTCCAGTCTTCTACTTTCACTTCCTGTTTTTTGGTTATCTTTGTATCCTGCCAGCAAGCAGCAACCTACTCTGTATCATGCTTATCAATAAACTTTAATCTTCATCCATCCACCTTTGCATTATTAAATTATCATTTAATACCCATTCAAACATTACATTGGCGACGAGAGGGTACATCCACACAAATATTTACTACTTCAAATAGAGTATTTTATCAAATGCTTAACCTATAGTTCATCACAATCGTGTTTGTAAACAATGGCTTCTCTAAGCTTGCCTACCTACCCAACATTCGACTGTGCATCAGCAGGTCGAGCTGTAAGATGGCAGAAGTGGGTCTCTCGTTTGAAAAACTTGTTTGTTGGCTACGGAATAGAGTCCGTTGAAAAACAAAAAGCGCTGCTACTCACCTTTGCCGGTGACGAACTCAATGACATCGTTGATACCTTCACTGAAGAACAACTAACTCCGAGAGGCAATGAGACACACTTTTCAAAACTTTGTGATACAATCACCAACCATTTTAGCCCACAAAGCAATAGGGAATACCAACGATATGTTTTTCGACATACACACAGTCATCTGATAACATCGAGGAATTCTACGCAGAACTGAAACAGTTATCTCTCACTTGTCAGTTCCACGACGCGGATGCCGAAATTAAATCACAGCTAATATCAGGATGTAAATCGCAAAAAGTAAGTGAAAAAGGTTTATCCAGTCCAGACATTAGTTTGGCTGACCTTCTGACTTATGCCCGCACCATGCAACTAACCACAGTCCAGGCAAAGCTCATGGCATCAGATTCTCCTGTAAACGCAATCAATACGAACTTCGGTCAAAATCACAATAATCAAAGACAACGATCTACCCTACCCCGCAATCAACGTCATCATCATGGCAAATGCAACAATTGTGGAGGTGAATGGCCACACATTGGAGGTCAAAACCACTGTCCCGCTCGAAACAAAACATGTCGTGCATGTAACAAACTACATCATTTTGCCTCGGTATGCAAATCTGATTAACACAATCAAAAGCTTTCGAATAGTCTATAAAACAAGTGTGGAGGCCAGAAAGCTTTTGATTGTGTTAATCATGAGAAACTATGGGAAACTCTCCTGGAGATGAACTTTGATCCTAGAATTAGAAACCTGATAAGATCCCTCTATGAGAACCAACAATCAGCGGTACAACTAGAAAGCGGAACAACAGAATGGTTCAAAGTTACAAAAGGAGTAAGACAGGGATGTATTCTATCACCCCATTTGTTCAGCATTTACACTGAAGGTATAATGCGAGATGTGGAAAACGATGTCAGGAGAAGTAATTACAACGAACCTAAAATGCAAGGTCTACCCATAAAAGATCTGAGGTACGCAGACGACACTGCACTATTGTCCACAACACCGGGGGGACTAGAGAATCTAATAACATCTGTAAAGGAACATAGCGAGACCAAAGGCCTTAAGCTGAATATAAAGAAGACCAAAATCATGAATACTGACAAATGCAAAACAGATGCCATCATAAAAATCAATGGAGAAGAAATAGAAAGAGTAAAGAATTTTGAATATCTTGGAGCCAGGATTGAGTATAACGGGAAATCGGCCCCAGAGATCAGGAGGAGACTAGCAATGGCAAGATCAAAGCTAGAAAAGATGAATAATATCTGGAAAGGGCAGTGCATTCAAACAAAAATCAAAATCCTCAAAAGTGTTGTTTTCCCAACTGCAACATATGGATGCGAAGCATGGACTATCAGCAAAGCAGAGAGCACAAAGATCACAGCTTTTGAAATGGCATGCTACAGAAAAATACTCAGAATATCATGGACTGAAAAACAAACAAACAAAGAAGTCCTGAGAAGGATCGGAATAAAATCACCAATTCTTCTTCAAACTGTAAAGAAATTGAAACTAAACTATTTTGGCCACACGACTCGCCACGAATCATTAGAAAAGCACATTCTGCAGACAAGGGTAGACGGCAAGAGAGGAAGAGGTAGACCAACAAGAAGCTGGGAACAAGATATATGTGAATGGCTGGGAATGACAGCAACTCAAGCAAGTAGACTGGCGGAAAACCGTAATCTGTTTCGCAAGAAAGTTCGGGAAGCAACGTCCTACGCAGGATCAGCTGACTAGATGATGATGCAAATCTACTACAACACGTCATCAAGACCAGCCATCTCAATCGCAATCTCATTCCAGAAGACAAGGTCAAAGTCACAACCTAAGGCGTCGCGTCCACGTCATAAATTCAGACTCAGACAGAAGACAAGGTCAAAGTCACAACCTAAGGTGTCGCGTCCACGTCATAAATTCAGACTCAGACTCGGACACTCCAGTCAATCGTCTCAACACCCACGACTGACACGTACAACTACAATGATACAGAATACGTGCTTGCCACAAACAAGGGAAGTAACCTTCCTCACTTCGCTGTCTCGATAGGAGACCATGAATTTCAGTTTCTTGCTGACTCAGGTGCTACGATCAATCTCTTAGCAAAGGTTGACTTTGACAAGTTAAATCCCAAACAGATGCTACAAACATCATCCAAACGAATTTCAGCATACGGCTCTCCTTCACACATTCCTGTGTTGGGCGTCTTCTATGCTACACTGCGACATGGTACCACATCAACTACGGCTCCTATTTACGTTGTCGATCGAAATGAACGCCCCATCTTAGGCTGGCAAACATGCCGTGATTTGCAATTGATTGACACCATCAATCATATCTCACCAAACCAGAGTGCTCTCGTACAAGAGTTTTCAGACTTATTTACCGGTCTAGGCTGCTTGCAAAACACTCAAGTCAAACTACACATAGACCAAAACATTTAACCTATAGCGCAGCATTACCGACGCATTCCATTTCATGTCCGCCAAGACGTTGAAAAACAACTCAACAAAGATGAAGAACGGGTGTCATCGAGAAAGCTACTGGCCCTACCCCATGGGTATCTCCTATCGTTGTTGTGCCAAAACCCAAGCAACCTGGTAAAGTGCGTGTATGTGTGGACATGCGCTCTGCCAATACAGCCATCAAACGTGAACATCACGCGACACCTACACTCGACGAGCTAAAAACTGAACTATCCGGAGCGAAAATATTTATCAAAGTAGACCTGAATCAAGGATACAACCAAATTGAATTAGACGAGGCATCAAGATACATCACAACATTTGCCACGCATAAAGGACTCTGCAGATACCGCCGTCTTTTCTTTGGAGTAAATTCCGCAAGCGAAATCTTTCAAGAACAGATCAGACAAGCACTCACCGGTCTGCGAGGCGTCATTAACATTAGCGATGACATCCTCTGCTTTGGCAATTCGCAACAAGATCATGACGCCAACCTACGGGCATTGCTCCACCGCTTACGAGAAAAATGTCTCACTATCCACAAAAAAAAGTGCAAGTTCAACCAAACATCAATCGAATTTCTTGGACACACCTTCAGCAAGGACGGAGTCACTCCTAGCCACGAGAAGGTCAAAGCAATTCTTAACCTAGCTACACCCACAAATGCTTCTGAGGTGCGTAGCTTACTCGGCATGATAAATTTTTGCGGTGCACACCATATTCCACACTACGCATCACTCACACACAATCTGCGCCTACTCACCAAAAAGACCGTCCCATGGGAGTGGACAACCATCCATACCACCGATTTTAACTCTCTAAAAGCAGCTCTGAGCAAAGCAATCACCTTAGCCTACTTCGACCCAAACAAGAAAACCGATATTTATACAGACGGAAGTCCCATAGGGATATCGGCAGTACTTGTTCAAGACGGTCACATTATACAGTTTGCAAGCCGCCCACTTACACCAACCGAACAGAGATACTCGCAAACAGAACACGAGGCTCTCGCAATAACTTGGGCGTGTGAATATTTTCACATTTACATCTTCGGATCATCCTTCAAAATACACACCGATCACAAACCTCTTACCACCATCTTTTCAAATCCTAAAGCCAGGCCATCGCCAAGGATTGAACGCTGGATACTACGCATGCTACCATACCACTTCACCATTTGCTAAAGGCCAGGATTTGACAATCCTGCCGACTTTTTAAGTCGTCACCCAGTCACACACTCTCAAAGCTATAGAGAACAAACCATAGCCGAAGAATACATTAACTACCTCACACACACTTCCACACCAAAATCCATGACCCTAGAAGAAGTGGCACACGAAACATCACAAGACCAAACCCAATCAATACGATCCAATAATTGGTACACCAATTCTCAAGAAGTCAACCAAAAGCTTTTTCAAACGCTCTATCTCTGCCGCTCTGAACTCGCCATTGCAGACAAACTCCCTGTCATACTAAAGGGTCATCAAATCGTCCTACCACAATCGCTTTATGAAACAGCCATCAAACTAGCACATTCTGGACATCAAGGCATAGTCAAAACTATATCCTTACTGAGGGAAAAGGTCTGGATACCAAACATGCAGAACAGAGTAGAGAACACTGTAAACAACTGCATGCTGTGTCAAATTTCTACACCGAAAACAACACGCGAACCGTTACAAATGTCCCCGCTTCCATCAGCCCCGTGGACAGAACTCTCAGCAGATTTTGGTCATCTGCCTAATGGCCAGTACATATTGGTCGTTACAGACGAATATTCCCGCTACCCCATCGTGGAAATACTCGACTCCATTCCAGGTCACAGCGTTATTCCCCGCCCGGACAAAATTTTCTCAGAATTCGGCATCCCGGAATCATTGAAAACTGATAACGGTCCTCCCTTCAACGGAGATGACTTTTCCAACTATTGTCACCACATGGGCATCAAACACCGCAAAATTACCCCATTGTGGCCTCGTGCCAACGCCGAAACTGAACGATTCATGAAAACGGTCAAAAAAACACTCCGAAATACCCCAACTCCACAGCTAAAACAACAACTGTACCGATTTCTAACATCATACAGATCAACTCCACACTGCACAACAGGCGTTGCTCCTGCAACCATACTTTTCGGCCGACAACTTCGAACAATGCTCCCACAAACCACCAAATCCTTCGAAGATAACTCATTGCGTGAACAAGACGTCCACCAAAAAACCAAAATGAAGCATTACGCTGACAACAAAACATATGTAAAGCCTTCAGAGCTCAAAATTGGCGATCCCGTTCTCCTAAAACACAACAACCTTACAAAACGCGACCCCCCATACGAATCACAACCTCTTGTTATAACCCAAAAGAAAGGATCCATGATCACAGCTGCAAGAGGTCAACAGCAAGTTACTCGCAACAGTAGCTTCTTCAAAAAGTCGCCTCGACCACCAACACCCGAAAATTGTGTAACAAATGGTCCCCCCGATAAGACCCCATCGCAACATTCGTCGTCCCAAAAAATTTGACGATTTTGTACTAAATAATTAATTGTCTTAATTAAATCCTCAATACGTAGTGTTAAAAGTTGAAACCAATAAATAATAATTATATATATAAATAATATATATATAATAATATATATAATATATATATATATATATATATATATATATATATATATATATGGTGGATAAGAATAATTAAATAAAAAAACCTTGTGCCCGTGCCTGGAAGGTTTTTTTCATTAAAGTGATAACTACAAGCATTTAAAAACTATATTTAAGATTTAGTCTTAAAATCTTGGCATGACATCAGTTCCCACTACACCATAATGTGAAAACCTTGTGCCCGTGTCTGGAAGGTTTTCTAATAAAAAACTAATACATATATAATATGTGTGTTATCAGTTACTCAAATACTCAAGTTAGCAGTGTACCACTATCATTAAACTCTTCTTATTCTTACTATGATTTCACCCTGAGGAGGAAAGATCTATGCTATCATTGGAACAATATCAGAGTATACGACATCATCAAGTCTGGGACAATTAATTTACTTTCCTTTTCCTGATCTAGACAGAACTGCAAGATGTTTGCAATTTATTTGTGAATCAATTTATTATTGCTACTATATTATATTCAACTCAGTTTCCCTGCTTTATCTTTAAACATTTTGTTGTTGTAAATATATCAATTAATCAACTACATTTTCTTTATTAAAAAGAGGAGTGATGTAATGTTTCCAAGTAATTAATTTAATGAATTACATCCCCTGTTTTATAATTTACTTTCACTTTCAATACTTCCAGTCTTCTACTTTCACTTCCTGTTTTTTGGTTATCTTTGTATCCTGCCGGCAAGCAGCAACCAACTCTGTATCATGCTTATCAATAAACTTTAATCTTCATCCATCCACCTTTGCA
This sequence comes from Berghia stephanieae, assembly GCF_034508935.2. Lineage (NCBI taxonomy): Eukaryota > Metazoa > Mollusca > Gastropoda > Nudibranchia > Aeolidiidae > Berghia > Berghia stephanieae. Next base: position 94,564,239 of record NC_088362.1, on the reverse strand, counting down.
TTATTAAATTATCATTTAATACCCATTCAAACATTACAATCATCATCATTATAATTATTATTATTATTATCATCATCATTATCATTATCAATATTAATGCACCAGAATTATAATTACTCTTCTTTCCCTTCTTAATTATCATTATTAGTTTTATCATCATCATCACCATCACCGTTATTTTTATCATTATTATCAATATAATTATTATTATTCATAACATTTTATCATTTTCATTATTATTATTACTATTATGATTATTATCATTATTATTATAATATTAATATTAATTATTGTTATTATTATTATTATTATTATTATTATTATTATTATATTATTATTATTATTATTATTATCATCATTATAATTATAATATTAATATTAATAATAATTATTATTGTTATTATTATTATTATTATTATTACTACAACGATTATTATTATTATTATTATTATCATCATTATCATTATTATATTGTTATTATTATTATTATTTGCTTTAAGGTCACGTAATCTTAGCTCCATAAGTATAAAATGTAATGTAATCATTAATTTGTACACAACACAGAATTCACAAAGTGCTCTAAGGAACTACATATACAAAGACAATAGGTTACACAAAACACAAATACTATTACTAATATTAAAAGATTATTATTATTATTATTATTATTATATTATTATTATTATATATTATTATTATTATTATTATTATTATTATTATTATTATTATTATTATCATTATTATTTATATTATCATGACTATCATTATTATTGTTATTACTATCTATAGTGTCATTATTTTTAGTACTATCATTACTATTATTATTATTATTATTATTATTATTATTATTATTATTATTATTATTATTATTATCATTATTATTCATATTATCATGACTATCATTATTATTGTTATTACTATCTAAAGTGTCATTATTTTTAGTACTATCATTACTATTATTATTATTACTATTTATATTATCATTATTTTCATTATTATCATTACTATTTATTATTATTTATTATTATTATTATTATTATTATTACTATTGTTTTTATTATAGTCATTGATATCATTATTATCATCAAAACTCATTGTCCTAAATGAAGGCATTTATTTTAACTCAAATGTTATATTTCATGCATAAAATCCAATTTGAGCATCAGATTCATCCCAACGTAATACCGTTTTGAGGTTATAGGTCACATTTGACAACTCTTGAAACTCACAGTGCTTATTGTTTCCAATGGGACCATCCAGCCATTGCGCTGTGAGCATTTTCTCAAGGACAGCCAAAAGGTATTTTAAAATGGTGTCGATATGCTGAGGACAGAAAAGCAATAGAATTATCAGGGATGCCTTGCTAAAAATAAAAAAGCATGAAAAGTTTTCTCGCAAAGAGCATAAATGAAAATATTTCATGCAAAGCATCTCTCCATCAAATTTGTATCACCCTTAAATCATAAAAAAGGATACATGTCCATCTGACTTCCCCTTAACGGTTGCCTTTAAACAACCAATGCTTTCATCAACAAGGTCAGTCGGAAAATTTTAGACAGCCATTTCCTGGCTTTATCCAGAAAAAAGGGCATCCCTGAATTATACAATAACAAACAAGTAGCACAAATCATGAGGGTTTTCCATATAATAAAATCATCCTGCATCAACTGGGTTTGACTTGTATTTTCCCCAGTAAATTTCACTATTATTTTTTTTCCAGTTGTTTGTATAGCTGAATAGGATTTTCAAATAGAAATAAAATAAATGGTTTTCAAAACTAAATAATGGTATACCATGTTTTCATATATCATATCTGTTGTTTAGGTCTATCATATGGGTCCATTGGGCTAAAATAACTGTGCCATTCTTTAACCAAAGTAAAATCTATTGGATAATATTAGTGTTGATACCAAGATTGTGACTTTGCTATCTATCACAAAATATGGTAACTTATATTGTTATTATTGTGAATTATTGGATTATGGTTGCCGATTGGATATTTAACAGAAAAAATGTGTAAGTAAATACAACTTCCACTTTAGAAAAAATACATATGAATATATTATGTAAAAGTCTTGGTTTTTTTTTGGTTTTTTTTGGGGGGAGGGGTATCTTTCATGATCAGAAACCCATGAAAAATACTAATCCGTTAAGGCCTCAAAAGACGACTACACTTGTACTTTACAATGCATGTTACAAGAAACTCGAAATCTTTACTTTTTCAAAACTTTCTTGTGAGGTGAGTTTACAGGGATGACCTTTGCTAAAAATTTTTTAAAGAAAAAGCCTGAAAGCTTTTCTCTGATTTAGCCGAAAAAAAGGTAGCGTGAGTTTAGTATTCTGTTATATATTTTCTTTGTTTGTTTTTGTTTTTAAGGGTTTTACGGCGCTTGAAACACATTTAAGTTATATCAGCGCCAGTAAAAAGGAAGAAAATGGGATAATAAAAAGTTCTAGAATTACAATTAAAGCACCCAAGAGAAAGTAAGACATAGGGGAACTGGGAACAAATAGGGATCAGATGTAGATTCCAAGAGCATACCATCATAGAATTTAGTTTGAGATCACCTATAAGTCTCATCTGGACACAAGTACAAAATCCAACAAAGAGGAATACACTCAAATGCTTACATTATACATTAAAAATAACAAATATAATAATACATAACAGAGAGATGATTTACAAGGAAAAAAATATCATCTCCCAAAACAATAACTATGCATTTGACTGTTTCCCTCCCAGCCAGGACTCTGACGAGGGCCAGGAAAAAAACAAGTAATCTCATTCCAAGACAAAGACAGAAAGCATGTTGGATAACAGAAGGGGATAGAAGGCACAGTATGTACCTCCCTGCCCGCCATGGGAGGTCAGGATCCCCATCCAGGTTATATACTTTGAAACATTTGAATGGAAATATGTGTAAGTAAAAAGAGTTTTTAGGTGGCTTTATATAATCACATAAAATTTTATAGAGTTATTGAACACAAGAAACACACAAGCCCTCTCATAAAGGAATGAATACACAGAACTTGTAACCAGGGATGCGAATACAAGCCCATGAGAGTCGAGTGATGTGACTCAGGATATCTAACCTGATATTAAGATCACATCAACTATGAAGCATACTGAAATCACTTATAAAAATAGTGATGTAGAGAATGTGATTTGTGTAATCAAACTTTATAAAGCTTCAAACAATTGTAGATATCTGTATTTTTACTGAAAATCAAGGAATCACAGGTCAGCTGTTCCATACTATCATCCACAACTTTTTAAACTGCTATCTCACAGTAAAGACACCTACCTGCAACTGAGACTCCAGCAGGTAGACTCCAAGAGCTATAATGGCATTCTGACCTCTGACATCTAGCTGGATTGGATTGGCCGACTCCTTGGGACACATGGCCATCAGGCATTGGACCTATGGAAAGAAAACATCACAAAATAATCCTATCAGGCATTGGACCTATGGAATGAAAACATCACAAAATAATCCTATCAGGCATTGGACCTATGGAATGAAAACATCACAAAATAATCCTATCAGGCATTGGACCTATGGAATGAAAACATCACAAAATAATCCTATCAGGCATTGGACCTATGGAATGAAAACATCACAAAATAATCCTATCAGGCATTGGACCTATGGAATGAAAACATCACAAAATAATCCTATCAGCCACAAATGCAATCACACCAGAGATATCAGAAAAATTACTTTCTTTTCTTCTCTCCCCTACTCTAAATCTAAATAAAATGACATACCAACTCAAAAAGAATGATTTCCACCCATAGTATTTGATATTCAGAACAACAAATATATTAGTACTTAGCAGAGAAATGATTTACAAGGAAAAAACCATCATTTTTCTACAGAGAGGACGTACTTATTATTTCTCTGTCGTATATCTGTTTTTTTTTAGTAAGTGTATTTATATTTTCATTATTTATTTATTTTTTGTTGTTGTTCGCTGAAGAAGGGTTTTTCCCATTGTTGTCTTCCTCTATTTATTAATGTAAATGCATTGTCCTTGATTCGATGAATATTCTGGTATATAACATTAATAAGAACTTCATACTGACTGTTTTAGCCATTTATTACAAGTTGGATGCGATTTTGGAGATCTAAACTTTCCAATTGAAATTTTGGGGTAAAAATCAGTCTGAAATTTCAAACTTTGAACTATGATAATTCTATTTCTAATTAAGATAGAAACAGAATTAAAAACTTCAAAATTAGTGTTGCTAGCTCTTTCAGATGATATTGGTTTCAATTGCAAGGGTAACACATTTATTTAGAATTTTCGTTAAACTGCCTATTTATTAACCTAGCCAGTGTTATCATCAGTCAGCCATGCCTTGCTATAATGAATTCATAAGTGACGCAACAGTGAGACGACCATCGTCAAAAGTTTCACTCGTGACTCAAGGTAAGAGTTGATAGCTGATGGTCGAGGTGGTCTAAAATGGGTACTTTCATTAAAAAAAGCGTCCCTACAGAGTGGAGCAATTTTCCCCATGTTTTGTTGGCCAGATGTTTTATGTTGCTGAAGATAAATAGCAGCCAATTTTTTATTTAAAAAAAAAAAAATTGCGATGAATCTCAATGAAAATAATGGGATATATTACATTGCGACGTGCACATATTGGCAGGTCTGATTACTCAAATTGTTTTGGGCTCATTGAATTGTTGTAATGGAAATACAGTCCACTCCGGATAATTGCAACTTTAGGTTAATCACAACATCACCCATGAAATGGAATTAGAATTAATTCTAAATAAAAGTCACCGGTTAATTGCAACAAACTTCGGTTAATCATAACAAATTTTCATCAAAAAGTGGCAAATTCAAGAAGTTAATCAAATATAATCTCGTGATTAAATTTCATCATGAAATAAATCATGACAGGTTGAAGAATTGAGAAGGGGCGGGGCTTTAAAATTTAATGATAAGTGTCAACACTCTATTAGAGACAAAAGAGAGCTCAGCATTGCAGTATATGGATTTGTGCAGTGTCATTTGTGACCATAAGATATGAGGCAAGGGGGCTGAGCATAGTCTAGACAATGGGTAGAAAATGACATATATATGGTATGAAACTGATTAGTGGTCAAATCAAAATTGCTATAAAAACTTAACCAAGTGGCAGTGAAATCAGTGTCCCATCATTTTATCTGAATTCAATAAAAGATAAAGCAACTTAGAAAACAAACAAACACTAAGACTGAGAATCCCTGGCTTCCCCTAACAAGAGGAACGATATCACGTTACAGAAAAAAACTTCAAATCATAAATGAGCCAATTTATCTCCTATACCAACTCAGACAGAACTTGCCAAAAAAAACATGGCGTCTCCAAAAATGTTGCAATAGTGGACAGGAAACTCAACTTCGGTTAATCACAACATTTTCACTGATCCCAAAAAGAGTTACGTCAGAGTGGACTGTACTCTCAAACTAAGGCAAAGTATTGTCCATTACAATACAACACTGTAAAATCAAGCCCATTACGTTCCATGATCAGACCTGCTGTAATGTGTGCACATTGGTACATTGCCATCACTACATAATAATAATAGAAATGCATAATATTGAGAAAAATTAGCATTGAGGGTAACTAAAGCATGGAATTTGAAATAAATATCTACATTATATTTTCTGACATCATATAGAAGCAAATGAAGTGCTTATTCGCAGTAGTACTGCACTTTCCTGTCTCTGATATTAGTCTTTGTCCCCTCACTGAACACAACACTGTATTTTCTGTTCAAAATGGCATGTTGTCAAATGGCTTGAAGTTGAAAGACAGTGTGTCAGTTTGAGAAGGAAAGAAGAGGAGGGATGATTGAAACATATTGTGGGACTCAGAATTGAAATTTTGAACATTTCAACTTTTCCTTCAAGTCTTTTATTTTTGTTACCACAATCCAATGACTTGATCATTCATTCACATCTTGAAATCTATCAGCTCAACTATCAGATTACTTTGATGAGAATAGTTCCGTCCCCATTTATTGTATTATTTACAGATGCTATTTATATAAATATATTTTATAGAGTTCCAGGAATCTCTCTCTCTCACCATTGCTCGACTCATATCTCATGATCCTGCAAATAATAGAAGTTACCATCAATAAACTACCTCTACTACTACAGCCACCACCACAGCATCATTAATACTACTACTACCACAGCAACCTCCGCACTGTTATCAAAACTATAGCAACCACCACCACCTTTATAACATCATCCTCCTCGTCATCATCGCTACCACCGACACTACAACCACAACCATCACATCATCATTACTACCACTACCACAGCTACCACATCGTTTCGCAAAATAATAATAGTATTAATTCTAAAAAATAAATAAATAATAATAATAATAATAATAATAATAATAATAATAATAATAATAATAATAATAATAATAATAATAATAATAATAATAATATAAATAAATAAATATTTGAAACTTCATAGTGATTGTAATTTATTTATATTTTATGTCCAATCATCTAAACAATAAATTAATAAAGTTTGAGGTTTGAAGGCTACTGAAATGAATGATATATCTACTAGTTGCAGTACCTACTACTATTCGCAGTGCTACTGCGAATAACGAAAACTGCCTGCATATATCAATAATTTGGTACAATTATAAGTGGATGTTGGTCTATCTATCTGGGTAGGGAAATGAAGGGTCACCAATTTCAATCATTCACAGTGAAAGAACGATAGAGTGCTAGTAGTCAGGATAATGTTCTAGAGGAAGATGAGGACTGTGAATGGTAATTTTTATGGTCAGGAAATGAAACTCATGATGCATGGAAAGGCAAAAAAAATTGTTCCCTACTACTACTGCGAATAGAGGAAATCATTATTCGCAGAACTGCGAATAGAATAGATAGGCACTTTGATAAAATTTTCAAACTCAAAATATCTTAATTTGACCCAGTCAAGGGGATGGGACTTGAAAAAACATAAAATTTGATACCTTTTTTGTTTCTCAACGATTTACGGTTATTTTTATTTTTCTGTTGAAATTTTTTGTCAATTTTACAGAGAGAGTCTGTGATCTCACTGCTGCCTCAAAACGAGCATCTCGCGGCTATCGGGAAATTTTGAGTTTTGCAGTCAACATGCCCACTTATTGTTTTCAGTAATTTTGTTTCAATTAAAAAATAAATGGCAAGTGTTAGGTATCACTTTAAAGGTCAGAAAATAAGCTTTAAAAATAATCATTTTCATGTATGAAAAGTATGGAAAAAATTAAGGATAAATGAAAATGGAAAAAAATAAGAGGTTTTTGTCAAATAAAGTGGGGTTGATGGCGGGAAAAATAAAATAATGAGCGAGTGTATCAATTCTGATGAAATTTGGCAGAGATGTTCTTCAATTAATTGTCTATCGATGTATGAAGTATAATTAAAATGTATCCATAATTCAAAAAGTTCTTATAATTCAAAAATTTATACATTTTTATTACATAAGTTTTCTGAGACATACAATCCGGAATTGAGAATGAAATACACCGTTAGAAAGCTTGTTTTGTGCCCTTTAAAATGATACCAACATTAGTCACATAGACATAGGTTCACAAATAACGCCATGGTGACCAAAACAGTAAAGGTCCAAAAAACGAGTTTCACCTTACAGTGAGCCTATCGGCGGCCACTGGACTGGAGTTATCAAAGTGCCTAGAATAGAGCAAATCACTATGAATCATGAATAGAGGAAATCACTTAGAATCACTCTATTCGCAGAGAGAATTGAATAGAGAGGAGGTGGCCTTAATTTTTTCTTAGGGTTAGTTATGGGAATATTTGAGTTGTTTCCCTTAGCACGAGGAGCTTTCGGAAGGCCTCCCCTTTTTTACGATAGTAATGGTACCCTTTGGGCGGGGGTGACAGGGTGTCCTTTCCTGTTCAGCTCAGACTCAAGACTTCTCTTTCCTCTAGACTTACTTCTTTAATCTAGAGTCCAGAGTTGAGTATAGATAACTTCTACTTCGATCAAATTCGTTTTCCTTCTCTAATTACCTTTTGCCATGGTGTGTCCTTTATTGCTCCAAGCGACCGAGCAAGTTGTAAAAGGCTTTGAGCGTGAAAATCTGTTTCGCTCGATGCCATGTAGAGAGGTGTCAATTTATTTTTACGCCTTATACAAAATAAACAATGATAAATCCATATCTGTTTCGATGAGCAGTAATCGATACATGTACCCAATACTCAGTACTCACTAAGTACGTACCTAAAAAGCAAAAGACAACACGTGTAAACAAAGCAAAAGACAGCGCGTGGTAAAACACGTGATCATACCTCTGACAGCTCACTTTCCGTGGCAAATTATAGAAAGAAATAACATTATTATATAGTTGTTTGGTGGGAAAAGAAGCACATACTCATAAATATACGATCATGTATTAAATACTATCTAGATAGTCATATATTATGAAACAAATGTTAGTAACAACAAGAGATGAAGTGAGTAGAAAAGTGCCAGAAGACAATAGAGAATAAAAAAATTTTTGCGGCGGTGATGGGGTTTGAACCCGCGACCTAATTGGTACGACAACTCCGCCTGGCCGGTGAGAGCGTGACTCTACCGTATGAGCTATCCACGAATCCAAAAAAAATCGTATCAAACCGTGGCCTTCGTGAGAATAACGAAGGTCACGATCAAACTCAGGTCGTTCATTATTAGTGCCTTCTCTCACCGACTACTGGAGGTAGCGGGTACACACACACACATACACACACACACACACACACACACACACACAACCATCGCAAAGTTACCTGGCCAGCAGTTAAGCTTAATAGCCAATATTCTCAACACAAACATATAACATAGAAACGATTGGTTGTGTGTGTGTGTGTACCCGCTACCTCCAGTAGTCGGTGAGAGAAGGCACTAATAATGAACGACATGAGTTTGATACGAATTTTTTTGGATTCGTGGATAGCTCATATGGTAGAGTCACGCTCTTACCGGCCAGCCGGAGTTGTCGTACCAATTAGGTCGCGGGTTCAAACCCCATCACCGCCGCAAAAAAATGTTATTCTCTATTGTTTTCTGGCACTTTTCAAATCACTTCATCTCTTGTTGTTACCAACATAAGTGCCTGCTCCGCCCACTTTTCTGAAACAAAGGTTAACATTTTTCTAAATCACTGTCGATTTATTTTTAGACCACGTCAATGGTAATTATTCAAAATTTATGCGCTTGCGTGAACAAAACAAGGAATATTTGGACCCTGGTTTTTAAAGTAATGTTGCCATATATAGATTATTTTAACTAGTATAGAATTTTATTTGTGCATGTTTGATTTTTACGAAAAGTGTATCATCTACATTGTAAAGACTAATAAACGGGAGATCCATTTGTGCGCAACATTTTCCTGCTCCAAAAGTTCCTAATCACCAGCCTCGAACGGAGACCAAACGATACAAACGATTTCATTTTCAGCGTTTGTGTTTGTAGTTTGTATCGATTGTAAAGATTTAGATCAATGTTTAGTTACCCGCAATGGCTTTCCGGATGTCTCACTCGCTTATTTGTAGATTTGTTTTCACCTCACTACAATTCATTTCGTAATTTGACTGACAGTCACTATCTTCCCTCGCGGATTCTCACGTTGATGTTTCCTTCATTCAAGTCTGCTTCATGTTCATGCAGTGATTGACTCGGATACTCTTTGAGAGATCACACTTTCCATAATGATAGATGGATAATATTGTGTTGTTTTTTTAATTGGTAACAATTACAATGTAGAACATTTGTCAATCATTGAAAAAAAACACACACAGAACCCCTCCACATCAACATTCTTGACAGTCCCTTTATGCCACTCTGTCGTACACCTCGTGTTATCAGGTTTGACCCAGATTCATCGTCAACTCTGACTTCATTCCTCCATTTCAGCTTTACACTCGTACCCCTTCACTCTCCAAGCAAATACTGAGGTCTGTGGCACACTCTCTTCTTTCTGTCCGTTTTGTGGAGCCACATTGTACCATTATGGTATACTGCTTCCACTGGATCCCCTTTCGACCTCTCTGCCATGGCTTTAATCGTCCTGTGGTGACGCTCCACAATTCCATTTCCATTTGGCCGATAAGCTACTCGATAGAAAGGTGCCACACACCGGATATGGTTGGTGTTTCTTTTTTACAAAACCCACCGAAACCCGACAAAGTTATGGGAAGCAGGTAGCAGTGGGGATTGAACCGGGGACTCAGGGAAGTGTACACCATTGGGGGAGTGAACCTGGGACTGGATTTCGGCGGGTTTCGTAAAAATTGTGAGCTCTATTACTATTACTAGCATTTTTAAAAAATCGATACTAAAGGTTGATGACCTTTCAGACACATCGATACCGATTATTGCCCATCTAAAGTTTTTTCTCTCTTCTCTCAAGACAGTCTCTAACACAATCTATCAGGCTTGCCGGTTAATATTACAGAAAAATAAATTAACGAGCCAAAGACAATGCTAACAATCGAGGAAAATAAAGAAATTTTAATCACATTGTTTAAACGCCAAGGGCAGACTATAGCATCTCACTCAACGTAATGAAATAACAATTACGCTTTTCTTTTTCATTGCCAAAAGCAGACAATAAAGTAATCCGAGTGGTGACTCGATACTTTAAAATGTACAGTTTGGTGTTTAAAAAAATTATTGAATGCACGATCATTTTAATGATCGGAGTATATTTGCCCTTAGGGTAAAATACAAATACACTTAAAACAAAGGTCGCAATAATATTGCTATTCTATGCCTTTTGTACCCCTTCCGAAGTGTGGATTTCGGGGCAAATAATTTACAAACAAAAGTTTTCGGGTAATTTGGCTCTAAAATAAAACAAAGTGGTAGTCGGCTGTCAGCGACTCATTATAAATGCCAGATATTTTTCAATAAAATATCAAACAAAATAACTATGATACAATCAAGATTATCCCAGTTAAAACAGTACCAAAACAAAATAACATACACACACACACACACACACACACACACACAAATCAAAACAAACAAACAAAGAACCAAAAAAATCTTTGGTCGACTAACAAACATCGATCCCCTATTCACTTGTGCTTTCCCTGATTTGTCTTTCCAGAGTAGTTTGTTATAGATTAGCGTTATTATATCCAAAAGACAACATTCATAATACCATTTCAGATTAAGAATAGCATGAGCTTGGTTAACACTGCAAGAGCCAGATCTCGCTCCGATTCCATAAGTTCAGTGATCATTTGTAAAAACTACTGTTCAGTGAAAAAGGCTTATAATAGTCCCTGACAAAAGAATGCCAAATTAATGGAATGCTAAGAAAGAAAAAAAAAATGAAATAAAAGCCAAGCTGGCAAATTAAACACGATGTTTATTGTGTAGCATCACAGTGGGGTTACAATGGAAATACACAACAGAATATTGTGCAGTTCACACGAGATTATCGATCTACATATCAATGAACAAACAAAAAATCTGTTAATCCATTCACAAGATAAAATTTGGTAATATTAGTTATAATTTATAAAGTTGAAGTAATATCAGCTGGCTCTATAGCTCAGTTGGTTAGAGCGTCTGCCTAGTAAGCAGAAGGTCGAGGGTTCGAATCCCCCTGGAGCCTTTTTTTTTTTTTTTTTTTTTTAAATTATTGTTATTATTATTGAATTATTTGTTTTTAACAAAATAATTCCAAATTTTGGTCTTCGTTCTTTTTAATTATGAATGACCTAGATATCTATTACCACTCACATCTTTACCCCCCGCTTATGTTTAAAATTGCTTTCAACAATCCTGGGCGAGCTTTTCTTCTTGAACCCTTTCAGTATCAGCTCAGTTTTAATAGCTGATTCTATTTTTTCTGTCATAACATGGAACAGTTTTTCAAGGATCGTTTAAAAGAGACTAACAGGGCTTTGTAATACATCTCTTCCCTGGTGGACGACACAAGCAGCCCGTTAGGTGCGTATACATTTTTCTGACAAAGACAATGTTGCCAAAAAGCAGGGGGTCCTCCAAATTTATACGCCCGTCTCCGATAGGATGAAGAAAGTTGTATGAAATGCCTTTCACAAAGACATAACGCCTGACCAACCGTTGAGCAAGAGATCTCATAGTTTGTACAAAAAATGTCACAAAACCCACTGGTCACCCATCGAGTACGGTAGGTAGGCTACATGTTCGCCATTCTCGAATTATTGTGTTCATTGTAATAATGTACTGATAGCTGAGATGTATTGAAAGAAGAAGATATAAATGACAGATTAGTCAAGTTCTTGGATACCGCAAACCCTCTTCGGTGTAAAACTAATAAGATATAATAGTCTGATGTCGCGTCGCTCTGCAACGGCGAGCAGCGTGGTTCTAAACAAAGAAAATCGGTACTTTTTATTCTTCATGCTGGCTAGAACTTTACATAATGTGATCAGAATGTATAAAAGTCAAAACATGATCATATTTATAATGTTTTTCTCCTCTGGATACACTTTTATGCTCGTCGGAGAAATATTTCATAAGGGCTTTCGCCATTGTTCCGATAGTTTAGAGCCAGTAGCTAAGTTACTATGCGTCATTACGAGGGAAGAGGGAAGACTTGTTGAAGCGTAACATACAAGCCCTATCCTTTTTCCCAAACCCTAGGACTTCATATAGATGTCACTGCCCAAACCCCAACGTGTTAGACCGTAGCCATCGTTATCGTTATGTTATAGCCTGATACTGAAATCCAAAAGGACTGGCATTTTGACGTCATTATTTGGTTTTTGCACCGCCTAGTGAGTTTTCGTGAGTAGAGGTCATGGAAACAAGTTATTTCATTGGTTGAACTATTGAATACAATTCACGATTTGTTTTCTTTTGTGGCAAAAGACTGGCATTTTGACGTCATTATTTGGTCAGTGTCACCGTAGCCATCGTTATCGTTATATCCTGATACTGAAACCCAAAAGGACTGGCATTTTGACTTCATTTTTGGTCAGTATCGCAGGGGCGTGGCTCTATTGGTTCATATGGTGCCTGGCACCACATCCATGTTTTAAAAATGGATAACAGCATTTTTTAAAATATATAAAACTGAGAAATGGTATATATCGCCTTTTATCAACAGTGCGAAACAGACTCCCTTTCTGTCACAACGCCTTCTACCCACGATCTCCCGATTCACACAGTCCGTTGATGACTGTCGTCAGCGACTGTGTACTATGGCTGAGCGAGTGACTGGATTTCCCCACTCAAACGATTCCAAGGAGCGGATCTTTGCTGGCTCCATTTAAGGCTATTACTATAATGTACTATAATGTTGCCACATTGAATACCTGGCTCGAATTTTTACCATCTTCACATACGAGAAAAAACCCGCCTCAGGTGCCGAGACATTTTTGCTCCAACTCTGTTGGACTGGGGAAAAATAGCTAATGTTGGTCATTTACGTCCTAGTCATAGTATGGTAACTTCGACCATCTTTATTATTATCGAAATCACGATTATTAACAAGTTCATTTATTGTTTCTCTCTCTGTGTCGTGATTATTGTATATATTAATTTATTGTTATTATTATTATTATTATTATTATTATTATTATTATTATTATTATTATTATTATTATTATTATTATTATTATTATTATTATTATTATTATTATTATTATTATTATTATATTATTATTATTATTATTATTATTATTATTATTATTATTATTATTATTATTATTATTATTATTATTATTATCATTATTATTATTATCATCATCATCATCATCATCATCATCATCATCATCATCATCATCATCATCATCATCATTATTATTATTATTATTATTATTATTATTATTATTATTATTATTATTATTATTATTGCTGCAAAAATTGATATGAAGGAATGTGAACGAGTTAAGTCAAACATTTCTTGATAGTGATGCTATATGCTAAATGCATGATCTTCGCGTGAATATGCGTGTTTGACTTTGTGTGTGTGTGTGTGTGTGTTTGTGTGTGTGTGTGTGTGCGTGTGCGTTCATCTCACATACACACACACACACACACACAGATAGGTAGAAAGATAGATAGATAGATAGATAGATAGATAGAGAGAGAGAGAGAGAGAGAGAGAGAGAGAGAGAGAGAGAGAGAGACAGAGAGATCTTGTATGGTGTCATGTTTGATTTCCGAAGTGGAATGGGGCTGTTTCATGACGTAACTACAGTACTCTTTTTATAGGCCATGGGCTGTTTACATTCTTACGCTTTGTAAGTTTTGAAATTACCCTTTGTTCGATTGACATTCAATGTCTGCATGTGTCCCTTTAGCCATTTCCCTCAGTGTCCAAACTCCAATCAATATATTCGTTCGTGATTTATATAAACAAATTATTGAAAAGATTTGCAGGAATAGAAACATCACCATGCAAATTTACTTTACAAGTATGTAAGTTTTTTTTTTCTTTCTTTTATATTTACACTTGTAGCATGTGTAAGTCATTTTCGTCTGGCACCACTTTATACTGTAAGCATGCCACGCCGCTGAGTATCAGGCCATAACTTTGCGAAGGCCACGGTCAAACCCAGACTGCGCAGACTTGTATGACTTCGTTCTGTCTTTACTTGAGTTGGCGTGGACCCAAAAGAAAACAATCCCGATGGAGATGAATTGATGAATAAATTGATTTTATTTTATTGGTTTCTATTACTTTTCTAACATAATAAGTTTTCCTCCAAGTTGAGTGGTACAATCTATGTAAAAATTTGGTGTAGTCTACTAAACGACCAAATATCAAGTTTAGCCAAAGATGTCCAAGTTACAAATGGTTGTTTGAGTGGATTTTAAAGCCAACGGCGCATTGAAGGCCATGAGGGAAAGATCCGTTAATTTTCAATAGAACCATCATTATGTGACTCCTCCTGGATGAACGTTATATAAACAGTCTGAGGGCTTAATTCCGTTGATATAAATAACATTTCAATGTGCCTACTTGTAGATCTTGGCCCATGGCCTGACATACATAATAACAACACTGCTATCCACATCAACAATACTTCTTTCTCATTTTGAACAGAAAAACGTTCTTTCGGTCTGTCTCTGTCAATCAATTAAGATGAACCGACGTGCACTAATCTGCAGGTCTGATAGCCCATTTTATTATGGGCTCATTGTTGTAATCGAAAGCTCAAAAAAAAAAAAATGACGTAAAATATTGTCTATTACAAACAACTTCTTCTTCTTCTAGGTTCCATGCCTGGTCCAGGCTTCGGATACTGCATGAATTATCTCTCTCCATTCCTCCCTGTCTCTTGCTTTTTCAAACAGCTCTTGGATTGTTAGGTTGGTGAAGCCCTTCAGTTGGTCTATGAGTGTTTTTCTTTGTCTCCCCCGGGCGCGTTTACCAGGTATTTTTCCACAACTTGCCAGGTATTCATTTTTATCTTTCCTTACTATGTGTCCGAAAAAGGATAGTTGTCGATCCACTATTAAGGGCATTAGTTTCCTTTGTTGGTATGTTTGTTTTAGCACTTCTTCGTTCGTTTTGTGTGCAGTAAACGATATTCTCTGCATCCTTCTCAAGCACCACATTTCTTGGGTGCTTGAGAAATGTGGTTACAAACAACAATGAGGCCCAAATTGCGTTCGGATGTCAGACTTGTATATATGAACACGTTGAGATGAACCCAACCAGTCACCAAGTCATAGGTACAAATCGACGTGTACAAAATTGGTTCTATGTGCACGAAGGAATCAATCGGTATGTGGAATAAACGATTTCAGGGCACACCATACCAACGACATGATCATCGTGGTGCCTTTAGGAAAAAAAATGAGTAAAACT